>NW_006292594.1:54446-61014 GCF_000327345.1 Myotis davidii | reverse complement strand
GAATGGGCACCTTTCTCAGTTCTGGTGCTCTGGGCTGGGGAGTCCAGCTTCGTGTTTAGACCCCAGAGTTCTCAGTGGGAACTCCCCACAGCTGAGCTATCTCTCCAGAACTTCAGCTGCATCTGTGGTAACCTCACCAGCCCTCTTGAGCTTCTGTAGTTCCTTGGTCATAAGGATTTTCTCCAGCCAGTCTTCAGTTGATTATTAAGGACTAGGGGCCCAGTGCACGAAATTCGTGTACTGGGGATGGAGGTGAGGTCCCTTAGCTTGGCCTGTGTCCTCTCGCAGTCTGGGACCCCTCATTCCTTACTACCTGCCTGCTTGCTGCTCCCTACCACTCGGCTTGCTGCTCCATAGTGCTGCCCTTCTGGATGAGCAGCACTCCCCCTGAGGGAACTCATTGTACCTCCAGGCCCTGGTTGGTGTGGATCAGTAGTTAGAGTGTCCTCCCACGGACCAAAGGGTCATGAGTTCGATTCCAGGTGAGGGCACATACACAGGTTGTGGGTTGCTTGGGCAACTGATCAATGTTTCTCTTTTTCCCTCTCCCTTCCCCTCTCTCTAGAATCAATGAAAAGAACATAGCCTTAGAGGAGGACTTAAAAAGAAAAAAAAATGCTGGTTTGGTTCAGTGGATAGTGCTTCTGCAGGCAGACTGAAGGATACCAGGTTGGATTCCAATTGAAGGCATATATACCTGGGTTGCTGGCTTAATCCAGGGCCCTGGTTGGGGATTCAGCAAGAGACAACCATTTGATGTCTCTCATACTAGTTTCTGTCTTTCTCCCTCCCTTCCACTCTCTGTAAAAATAAATAAATAAATAAACAAAAAAATCAATGCAAAAATGTCCTCAGGTGAGGATTAACCAAAACAAACAAACAAACAAACAAACAAACACCCATTCCCAGTGTGATTATTGAAGGAGCATATGAAGTATTTGTTGAATGAACGGGAAGGGATGGGACTTTGCTTTCTAATTGTTTTAACAACTCTGCGACTTTTCTCCCTCCCTTCCACTCTCTGGAGGGAAAAAAAATCAATGCAAAAATGTCCTCAGATGAGGATTAACCAAAACAAACAAACACCCATCCCCAGTGTGGTTATTGAAGGAGCATATGAAGTATTTGTTGAATGAATGGGAAGGGACTTTGATTTCTGTTTTCACAACTCTATAAGCCAGAGGGTTTATTTTTTTATTTTAATTTATATTGATTGATTATTTTAGAGAGAGGAAGGGAGTGAGAGAAACACCAGTGTGTTATTCCACTTAATTTGCTCTCTTTGGTTGCTTCTTGTCTGTGCCTTGACCAGGGATCCAACCCGCAACCTTGCTGTTATCAGGAGGAGGTTCTAACCAACTGTGCTGCTGGCTGCCTGTCAGAGCCCCTCAACAAAACCCCTCTGTCGTGCCCTGGCCCCTGCTGTGGGCTGGAGCTCCTCTGCCACAGCAAAGGTTTGGGTTCCATTCTGTCAGGGCACCTACCTAGGTTTTGGGTTTGTTCCCTGGTCGAGGCTGACTGCTGCTCAAAAACTGGCCGAGGACCCGTTGAGGTCCATGTGCTCTAGTCATTCCTTGGGGAGCTGGGGTTCCATTGCTGACATGCCCAACTACCATCCCCACTACCCGGGTCCTCCATCGAGGAGGACTTCAAGTATGGCAGCTGCGTGGCCTCCGCCAGCGTACATATCCACATGGGTAGGTCGCCCTCCCGCCACTCGCCAGGCCTGGCTGCTGCACAGTCCCCCCAGGAGGAGGATTTCCGGGTTCCCAGGGAGAGCGACCTCCGCTCAGGACTCCTGGAGGAAAAGCACTTCGCTCCGTCTCCCTTCCGGGCTCCCAGGCTGGAGCTAAGCGCAGGTCCTGCGGAAGGGTATGGAGGGGAGAGCCGCCCCAGGGAGGCCTCCTAGCTGAGTGCTGAGAAACGAAACTGGAGCCCTTTCTCCTTGAACCCTGTCGTCTTCGATGTAGAAAGGGGCAGATGAAAGCCTCAGCAGCTTTACTGGGGCCTCTTTAAGTGAAGATGTTATTATTTTTTTTGTGTGTGCGTGAAAATAAGTTTATTGTGTAATCAATATTGTGTAATCATTACACAATAACCTGCATTGAGTTATCTGCTGGGATGTTTTCGCTTTAGGGCATGTGAACACATTTTATTTTATTTTATGCAGCCTCATGTCCCCCAGCTTCCTGCAACACCCAGCCACGCCCACCCACTCCTGCTGGTCATTACTGTGAGGGCGTCCTGGACTAATTTGCGTGTTCCTCTATTCTTATATTGGATGGTTTTTCTGTATTTTACTTGTAATTGTAATTTGGTCCTAAAATGTCAGTGTAGCTTCCCCTTAGTCCACCATCATTTTGGAAAAATAATACCCTTCTGAAATTTGATGGCACAGTAATTACTAAATGATATATCTTGACACTCAATGGCAATTGACCTAATTAAGAAAATATTTCTATTACATTAAAATAAATGTGTTATGACATAAAAACAGTCATTAAATACAATGAGATCAGAGAAATAATATCTGGATTAAAAGCTAAAACTTGGGATCATTTACGCAATGTCTAGTAAAACATGTCAGTAACTTAAAAATGAAAAACACATGGATAAATTAATGATTTTTTTAAAAAAATGTACTACATATTCATCAGCCATAAAAAAAAAGAATGAAACAACATGGATGAACTTGGAGTGTATCATTCTAAGTGAAATAAGTCAGACAGAGAAATAAAATTACCATATGATTTCACTTATATGTGGAATCTAAAGAACAAAATAAACAAAAAAAATGGAAACAGATTCATAGATACAGAGAACAAACTGGTGGTTGCCATATGGGATCACTGGGCCAAATGGGAGTTCCATTTTTAGTTTGTTGAGGAAACTCCATAGCTAAGATTTGGAAGCAGCCTAAGTGCCCATATATTTCATTGATTTTTTACAGAGAGGAGGGGAGAGGCATAGAGAGTTAGAAACATCAATGAGAGAAACATTGATTAGCTGCCCCCTGCACAACCTCTACGGGGATATGCCCACAACCAAGGTACATGCCCTTGACTGGAACCGAACCTGGGACCTTTCAGTCTGCAGGCTGGTGCTCTATCCACTGAGCCAAACCAGTTAGGGCAAGGTTGGTTTATTCTTGATGGGCATTCTGACAGGCATGAAGTGATATCAGTTTGTGGTTTTAATGTGCATTTCTCTAGTGGATAGTGAGGTTGAACATCTTTTCATAGTTCTATTGGCCAACTAAGTGTCCTATTGGGAGAAATGTCTATTCAGATTCTTTGCCCAATTTTTATTGGATTGTTTAGTTTTTTGGTGTTGAGTTGTATATGTTCTTTATAAATTTTGGTTATTAACCACTTATTAGATATATCATTGGCAAATATGTTCTCCCATTAAGTGGGTTGTCTTTTCATTTTGTTGATGGTTTCATTTGCTGTGCAAACATTTTTTAACTTAATATGGAAAATTAAGCAACAAAATTCTTCATAGACACAGAGAACAGTATTGTGATTACTAGAACAATAGCGTGTAGGAGGAAGTGAAAGAGTATACAGTGGGGATAGTGATGGACAGAGACTTGACTTGGGGTGGGGGACACACAATACAATATGCAGACTATGTATTATAGCATTGTACACTTGAAACCTATGTAATTTATTAAATAATGTCACCCTAATAAGTTAAATAAAATTGTAAGAAAAAGCTATTGTCCCATTACCTTAGGATGATATTCAAGGCCCAAACTATATTTCTAATGTAACTTCTCTATTGAACATTATCACATAGATTATTCTAATCTGATCAGATTGCTTACATTTTTACAGTTTACAGTATTTTTGTTTCTATGAATTTTCCTATATTGCTTACTCCCAATGGAATAGTATTCTTCTCTAGCTTTGTTTCTCATTCCTAGCAATCCTTGAACATTCTGCTTAAAAGTAACCTCTTCACGAACTCTGTCCTGATAGTATCTAAATGTAATCTCTATTTCCTGAATCACATAACATTCTATGCCTCTATTTTAGTATTTTTTATACTCTTCAGAAATGTGATTCCAACTCTTTTTTCATTGTATTATGCACTATAACTATAACAATGTATTGCACATAATAGGCATTTACTAAATATTTACTGATTATCCAAGCAGTTTCTAAGCAATAAATTAAAAAATAATATCATAATTTGGTAAACTAGTTGCAAAAGCATCGAGTTTTATCTAGCAATGTAAATGTGGATAAATATTAACATTCTCATTAAGGGACAGAAACTATACCACTTGGAAATTAGGCTACTGCCCAAAAGTTAGAGGTTTGCAAATGATTTTAGCATAATTTTAGCATAATTATGTAGATTGTTCTTCATATTCCTGTTCTCTTGCATATACCCCTTTATCTATAAGATAACTTAAGATGTACTATGATTAATGAGAAAGTAACTTTTTTCTAGGATGATAATTATATGAAATATGTTGTCAAGGCACACAATGCACAAATATGTGAATAATTTCTCTAATGTAGTGGTTAGGTAAATCATGTTTGTTTTGTATACTGGGATTTTTATTTTCCAGCAATTTAACCTTAGTCAAGTTCAATAAATGTTAAATTGTAGTTTTTTTATTGATAAAATGACAAGACTAGTAGTAACTAATTCATAATATTATACTAGGAGCAAACTAAAAATATTATAATTTTTTTCCAATGGAACATCAAGTAAGACATTTTTCAAATTCAGTAAGTTAGATTATGTACCAGTCTGTACATATAGACACAACATTCCAAAGGAGTTCTTTAGAGTAGATACTTGAAAAATGACTACATTCTTACAATTATTGTTCAATGACAAGGTTTTAATATAACAAGCCTGAGCATTTTCCATAGTATTGTATGATGTTTTCCTCTCAACTATTCACATTTGAAAATAACTTGAATATTGTTTTATTTTAATATTTAAGGTAATATGGCAAAATTTTTAAATTGATGACCATACACTTAAAATATGTTTATTTACTTTGCTTACTGGCCATTTCTATTTGGCCTCTGGTATAAAAAAAATACTATAGGAGATATGTGGGAATGTTGCTGCTAATGGATATGTATTTACAAAAAGAAATGTATTTGAGAAATCAGTCTATTTGTGGAACTGAGGCTTATGTGCTTTTTTTAGGTTTGACATTTTAAAACTGCAATTCTGAGGATGAAAACTGGTGGCCAAATAGTCAGACCTGTCATGCACCTCATACCAGGCCAGACTAGAAATACAACTAAATTAGTGAACATTCACCCAGAATTACCAACTGAGGTTCAGCTGAGGAGGTGACTTATAGCAAGGAAGAACAGAAAACACCTGGAGACCAGTAGGAAGGGCAAGGTTTCCAGAAGAGTTGACCAGCTCCCAGGGGCAGCAGGGAGAGCAGAGAGAGAGGAGGGAGTGCTGAGCTATAGGAGAGACTGTTCCTACAGAAATAGAGTCCTTGAGCCCAGGCTGGGTTCCACAGCCCTGAGCACCAGAGACAGGACCTGCATTTGCAAAGAAAACATCCAACTGCAAAACAAAAACGTGGCAAGGAGGCTGGCCACCAGGGAGTTTGGAGTTGAAACCCCACCTGCAAAAGGTGGTACAGCAGCTGGCCTAGGTGGAGTCTGAAGCTAGTGGGAGATAAAGCTGCAGTTTCCTTGTTATTTTCCCCTCTAAACCCAAAGTCCAGAAGTTTTCATTTGCAACTACTCACTGAGACTTTGGTGCAGGGAATGAGGCATGGACTTGAGGTGCCTGAGGAGAACAATAGGAGCAAAGCAGGGCAGGGAGACATGGAAAAGCAGTAGCAAGGATTCCTGCATTGGGTCATTCATATGCTTCCAAACCTAAATGGCCATTTTTCCTGAGAGAAGCTAGCTATTCCCAATGGCCAGAGGGGAGGCAAAGAAAAGAATCCCCACTGTAAGTGATACAGCCTGCTACACTGCATTTTGAGATTATAGAGGACACAAAGGCAGCGAACAAGCTTACTAGTTTGAACAGTCTCTAGGAGCCTCAGTGACTGGATTGGAGGAGGGACTGTCTGCCCCCATATTCTGGAAACCAGACTGATAAAACCTCCAGGGTCCCAGCCGACCCATTAGTCTCCATATAAGAATTTCTGTCCAGCCAGCGGCAGAGTAATATTTTGGGACACTCTCAGAGTAATAGCTCTGGGACAGGGAAACACAAACACCATATTCCCCCGCATAAAGCCCTTTCAGAAACAGACCTAAAACAAACACTCCAAAAATTTATATGGAATAATAATTTTAAAAAAGCCCAAAGACACAGCAATCCTGAGAAAGAAGAACAAAGTTGGAGGGCAAATTTTTTAAGGGCAATAATATCAGATATAGACCAATGGAACAGAACAGAAAACCCAGAAATCGACCCAAGCCATTATGCTCAATTAATATTTGACAAAGAAGGAAAGAGCATACAATGGAGTCAAGACAGTCTCTTCAATAAATGGTGTTGGGAAAATTAGACAGATACATACAAAAAAATGAAACTAGACCACCAACTTAGAACATGG
>NW_006292594.1:53011-54370 GCF_000327345.1 Myotis davidii | reverse complement strand
TGAGTGAACTAAGAATGAACAAAACAAATGCTTGTCTTCACGGAGCTTGCACTGTAAGAAGGTTAGGTCAGGGACGAAAATTCAAAATTTCCACCAGCACAGACCTGAGGTGCCGCTTCTCAGAGCGGCCAGAGATACACCCTATAGCTGACTGGGGGCATGACTGAAGGGCTGGCACTGACGTGAAGGCTGGGCCATTCTGGATTTCCCAAAGGAGCCAATGGCTGCCTAAGAGGTGGACCTTTTGACCGCTGACTGGTATAGAAACCAACCAATTAGAACCAAATCTGGGTGAACTGCGAGGAGCCTAGGAGGTGGAGCTTTTGATGATGACTGGCAGAGAAACTGACCAATCAGAACCTAATCTTGGTGAACTTCGGGGAGCCAATGGCTGCCTAGGAGGTGGAGCTTTTGACGCTGACTGGCATAGAAACCGACCAATCAGAACCTAATCTGGGTGAACTGAAAAGGCAGAACCTAAGGATGAGGGCTGAGGAGGGGTTTCAAGGGCAATGATAGTGCATATGGCTGGCTATCAGTCCAGATATAGGGGTTATGTGTTTTTGTCTTCCAAGAGCATCTCCTTCTGCTGAAAAAGGCTTTTCCCCCCATTTAAGCAATCCTATCCTATATAATCTATCTATACCAGTAAAAGGGTAATATGCTAATTAGACTGGGTTGATCAGCCATCTTCTGGACATCTGACTTCCTTCCAGACAAAGCCATGGTGGTTGGGGCTGAAGCAGAGGCAGTTATGGGCAATTAGGTCAGCAGGGGAGGGCAGTTGGGGGTGACCAGGCAAGTAGGGGAGGGCCATTGGGGGTTACCAGGCTGGCAGTTGGAGGCATTAAGGAGGCAGACAGGTGAGTGGTTAGGAGCCAGTGGTCCTGGATTGCAAGAGGAATGTCTGACCCCCGAGGGGTTCCAGACTGGAGAGGGTGCAGGCCGGGGTGTGGGACACCCCCCTCCCGTGCATGAATTTTGTGCACTGGGCCTCTAGTAGCAATATGTTTACTGATACATCTCCTAGAACAATGGAAACTAAGGAGAAAATAAATAAATGAGACTACATCAAAATAAAAAGCTTCTGCACAGCAAAAGAAACCATCAACAAAATGAAAAGGGAACCCACTGCATGGGAGAAGATATTTACCATATGATAAGGGGTTAATCTCCAAAATATATAGGGAACTCATACAACTTAACAGAAGGAAGACAAATAATCCAATTTAAAAATGGGAAAAGGACCTAAGTAGACACTTCTCCAAAGTGGACATACAAAAAGGCCAAGAAGCATATGAAAAACTGCTCAAAATCATTAATCATCTGAGTCATGCAAATCAAAATGACAATGAGGTG
>NW_006292594.1:46454-52711 GCF_000327345.1 Myotis davidii | reverse complement strand
AATCTAATGAACAAAATAAGATGATGAACAAAAATAGATCCAGAGACATACTATAGAAGCATGAAACAGATTGCCAATCCTCAGAGGGAAGGCAGGGGAGGGTGGTGTTTGGGAAGAAATCAACGAATGAACTTCTATATGTATATGCATAACCCATGGACACAGATAATAGGGTGGTGAAGGCCTGGGGTGGGGGGTGGGAACTGGTTGGAAGAAGTCAATGGGGGAGAAGAGGAAGCATATGTAATACTTTCAACACTAAAGATAAAAAAAAACCCTGCAATTCTGAGAATCTAAAATATGTCACTTATAAATCAAAATTAGGATATTAAGGAATTTCAAGATGGTGGCAGTTTAGGTGGAAGCTTCAATCAAGACCAAACTGGAATTACAACTAAATTAAGGCACAATCATCCTGAATAACCCACTGAAAAGTAGCTGAAGAGGAGTCTTGTAACCAAAGATTTACAGAAGAAGCCACATCTAGACTGGGAGGAATAGTGGAACCTTGATAAGGGCTGACTCTGGTCCCATGGGCAGGAGTAGTAATTCCAGAAGGATATCTCAGCTGTAAAGGTTCCTCATGAGAAGCATGGGGGCTAAACCCCAAGCCAAGATATCAAGTTCAGAGCAACAGAGTGGGAAGATACATCCACATAACATCTGGCTGTAAAAAGCAGTGGGAATTATGTCCAACAGTGAGAGACAGAGTCCACTAGATACACAGGCATCCTCATGAAAAGACAACACAGGACATTTTGTTTGCAGCCACTCACCCTAGGTTCAGGCAAAGGAAAGGTGGAGCAGTCTATAGTCACATGAGAAGAGATTGGGGTTTATGTCTCTGATAAGGGAGCTGGGGGGACAGCCACCAGGTTCCCAGTGCTAAATCACTCTTCCAAACAGAAACACCAACTGCCTTGGGTGGAGCACTCCCCTCTGTGTGGCATCAGGCTTGGGGAAGCAATTGCCCAACCCTCTGTACTCCCTCTCACTCCCCCACCACCATGGAGCTTAGGTCCTGCTGGGGAATCACCTGCCTTGGCCAAAGTGTACAGATATGGGCAGGCTCAGATGTTGTCAGCGACTGAGCTGTCTGGCTCTAAGACAGTGGACAGTCCCCCCAATTCACTATGAACCTGACAGGCACTTCCCCCTCATGGGATATCTGATAGAACCACCCTCCTAGCTTCTGGAATACACAACTTCATTGTTCTAGAGACCTCCCACCTGACTCCTACTGGTCCTGCCCTGCTAAGGTTGGGGCAAGATCTGAAACAGAGTCCTATGGTTCTGAGGCAAGACCACACCCACCACCTTCCCTGAAGCCTGGCCAGCACCTCCCTCTCATGGGAAATTGACTATCCTTATACCCCAAATTCACCAGAGGCTCTTTCAGTAACTGAGTCTATAGGGCAGCTGGCAGGCAAAGGCACACTGAGGCAAATCTTGGGGTACCATGGGACAATTATTTACCTTCTCCTGGACCTGGGACTATGAAATGCAAGCCTTGATATGCAGCTTGATCCTTCTTGCACACACCCAAGCCCAGCAGTAGCAACCACAAACTATGACTATCTTATGTTGAAGCTCCAGACAGATTTTCAAAGTCCAGGCACAGACAGGGTCTGACATTGGACTACACCAGAGTCTTTCTCAAGTGGGCCAAAACCAATACACTTAGTGGCCAAATTCAGAAAGCATCATAGCAGGATCTAGTAAGCTTCACAAACAGCATATCAAAAGGGAGGTCTTGCAGACACCAAACCCTGCATTGGTGAATTCCACTTTGTATGTTCATAACCTGCAAAGAAACTTGCACACCGTGTTGGAGATAAGCCTCACAATCAGCCAAGGTGAGGGTTGATCCCATGCAAGAATGGGCCGATAGCAATCAGGACTCTGGGAAATCCCAAATAACCCACATAACACACAAAAAGGAAATTCCTACAGCACCCAGTGCAGGTGATCAAAGAGACTGTGCCACTAGGTCCCACAAGGCACCTACTAAATAAGTCCAACCCACAAAGATTGGGATTCATAGAAGATCTAACACATGGAAGCAAATACAAAGAGGCAGCCAAAATGGGGAGAAAAAGAAACAAGCCCAAATGAAAACACAGGAGAAATTTCCAGAAAAAGGCCTAAATGAAATGGAGACAAGCAATTTATCAGATATAGAGTTCAAAGTAATGGTTATAGGAATGCTAAAGTAACTTAGTAAGAACTACAACACCATAAAAATCTTAGAAGAATCCATAGGAAATAAAATATCAGCTATATCTCATAGGACTTGTATGCATGCATATAAGCATAACCAATGGACACAGATAGTGGGGGAGGGGGACTATGGGCATGTGCTGAGAGTGGGAGCAGCCAGGGAGAGGTCAATGGGGGAAAAAGAAGACATATGTAATACTTTCAAGAATAAATAATTTAAATTTAAATAAAGAAATAAATAATGCTTGGAAAATTGGATAGGTACATGGAAAAAAGAAAAGGAAACTACTCTACCAACTTACACCATACATAAGAATAAGCTCAAAATGGATAAAAGACTTAAATGTAAGTCATGAAAATATAATAATGCTAGGAGAAACCATAGGCAGAAAAATATCAGACATCACTCATAGCAATATGTGTATGTATACTTCTCCTGGGGCAAAGGAAACTAAGGAGAAAATAAACAAATTGGACTACATCAAAATTTAAAGCTTCTGCACAGCAAAAGAAAGCATCAACAAAGTGAAGAGGGAACCCACTGCATCGGAGAATATATTTGCCAGTGATCCCACTTCTAGGAATCTATACAGAAAGTATATATGCACCCCTATCTTCATAGCAGCACAATTTATAATAGCTAAGATCTGTAAATAGTCCAAGTGCCCATTAGTAGATGGGTGGATAAAAAAAAAAAAACCTGTGGTACATTTATACCACAGAATACTATGCAGCAGTAAAAAAGAAGGACCTTTTAACCTTTGAGATAGCATGAAGGGACCTAGAGAGTGTTACACTAAGAGAAATAACCCAGTCAGAGAAAGACAAGTATTACACAATTTCACTGATATGTGGAATCTAATGAACAAAATAAACTGATGAAAAAAATAGATCCAGAGATAATGAAGCATTGAACAGACTACAGAATCTCAGATGGAAGGCAGGGGAGTGTGGGAAGTGATCAAAGAACTTGTATACATAATCCATGGACACAGACAATAGGTGGTGAAGGCCTGGAATGGGGCACCCTAGAAGGGGTCAATGGGGGAAAAAGGTACATATGTAATGCTTTCAACAATAATGATGTAAAAAAATAAAATGAATATACTACTGAAATCAATTTGCATAATCAATATTGATAAAGAAGAACAAAGCTGGAGGTATTATGCTCCATGATTTCAAACTGTGCTACAAAGCCATAATAATCAAAACAGTATAATACTGGCACCAAGACAGACATATTGATGAATGGAACAGAATATAGAATCTATAATAATAAAAGCATAATGTGGTAATTAGACCAGACAGCCAAACAACCTTCTGGACATCATTCTGGACATCCTTCTGGATGACCTTCCAGATGAAGCTTCAGTGGAAGGGGCTGAGGCAGAGGTGGTTAGGGGAGATCAGGCAGGCAGGCGAGCAATTAGAGGTGATCAGGCATGCAGGAAGAGTAGTTAGGGGCGATTAGGCAGGCAGGTGAGTGGTTAGGGGAAATCAGGCAGGCAGGCAGAGGCAGTTAGGGGCAATCAGGCAGGCAGGCAAGCAGTTAGGAGCCAGCGGTCCCAGATTGTAAGAGGGATCAGGTCTAGACTGTGCACCGGGACTCTAGTACAGAAATAAACCCATGTACATACAGTGAATTAATGTCTTACAAAGTAGACAAGTAACCCAGTGTGAAAAGACAGTCTCTTCGATAAATGATGTTTGGGAAAACTGGATAGCTACAGGCTAAAGATTGATACTGAATCACTATATTGTGCTATATAGAAAAATTTTAACTCAAAATGAATTCAATACTTGAATTGGAGACCTAAAACATAAAATTCCTAGAGTAAAACATAGGCAGTAAACTTTTGACATTGGTCTTAGCAATATTTTTCCAATGTCTCCTCAATCAAAGATAATCAAAAGGAAAAAATAAACAAATAGGCCTACATCAGACAGAAGTGCTTTTGCATATCAAAGGGAACCATTAGCAAAATGCAAAGGCAAACTGATGAATGGAAGAAGATATTTGCAAATTATTTCTACAATAAGGAGTTTATATCATACGCAGGTTATCCCAAAGAATGTACATGCACTTTCATAGCCAATAGCTCAATTTTGAAAATGAAATGTATTTTAATAAATACTACTTTTATAATTATTCAAGTGTATGTATACATTTTGGGGACTACACACACACACACACACACACACGCACACACACACACACGCACACACACACAATCTCACACAATTCAACATGAAAGAAACAATCAGATTACAAAATGGGCAAAGGACTTGAATAGATATTTTTCCAAAGAGAACATATAGATGACTGACAGACCATAAAAAGATATTCAACATCACTGATCATTAGGGAAATGAAAGTCAAACCACACTAATATATCACCTCACATCTATCAGAATGGCTATAATAAAAAAGACAACTAACATGTTGGCAAAATTTACCCTTATACACTGTTGTTCGGAATAAAAAATGGTGCATCCACTATGTAAAACAGTATATAGTTCCTTTAAAAAATTAAAAATAGAGCTATGATAAAACACTTTTATCAGGATTTTATCTAAATAAAAAACACTTATTTTAAAAAATATTCACACCCTTATGTTCATCGCAGCACTGTTTATATTAACCAAGATATGGAAGCAATCTATGTGTGCATTGGTGGATGAATGGATAAAAAATAAGGTGTATATGTACAATGAAAAATTACTTCAGAAAAAGAAAAATAATTCAGCCATAGAAAATGAAATCTTACCATTTTTGACAGCATGTATGAACCTGGAAGGTATTATGATAAGTGAAATAAGACAGAAATAGAAATTCTGCATGATTTCACTTACATGTGGAGTAAAATAAAAACAAGCTAGCAAAGCAAAACAGAAACAGGTTCATAAATACAGAGAAGAAATTGGAAGTTGCCAAAGGGCTGGAGATGGGAGAATTAGTGAAATAGATGAATGAGTTTAATAAGTACAAACTCCAGTTATAAAATAAACAAGTCACAAGAAAATAATGAACAGCATAGAGAATATGGTCAACAATAGTGTAATAACACTGTACGGTGACAGAAGGTAACTACGTGTAGTATGGTGATCACTTTGCAATGTATATAAATAATGAATCACTATCTTTTACATTTGAAATTAACATAATATGTCAATTATACTTTGATTAAAAAAAACAGATGTTTTAAATAACTAAATAGCCTATGGGTCTGTAGTTATGGGTCTCGACCTATGAACCAGTGATTAAATTAATCAATTGCAAATTAAAACTATTGTACCTTAATCATTATGAAATGACTACAAATCAAAATTTAAAGGATGAAGTTCCTGAGAGAGATAGTAATTAATGGAAGGGTATTCAAATTCATAGCCTGAAAGATTTAGTATTTTGAAAATGTCACCTGTCTACAAATCGTTGCATAAATTCTATGCAAAATCAATCCAATTCCCAATAATATTTTTGAACATGTATATGCAAATTTCAATTATATTTTTATATATGTATATGAAAATGGAAAGAGCCTTCAATGGTCAAGATACTCTGGAAAAAAACAAAGTGGGAGTGCTGGCTCTACAAAACATAAATAATTATTGTAAAGCCAGAATACTTAAATATAATAACATTAATATAAGATAAAGTTATTAATAAATAAAATTAATAATGAAAAAGCCTATAGAGTCCAAAATCAAGCATCCTATCTAATAAAAGAGAAACATGGTAATTGGCGTACGACTGCTACCCTTCCCATTGGCCAATCAGGGGCGATATGCAAATTAACTGTCAGCCAAGATGGCGGCCGGGAGCCAGGAAGCTTAAACTGAACATGAGGCTTGCTTGCTTCAGTGACTGAGGAAACCAACGTTCCCTGCCTGCCTTGCCAGCCTCTGAGCCTGCAGTTTGAAACATTTTAACAAATATAGAAGCTAAAAAAAAAAACCCAGAAACCAGCTTTCAGCGAGCTGGGATCTCAGAGCTGGAGTCAGAGCTGGAGTTATACATTGTTTCGATTATAGAACCG
>NW_006292594.1:35803-45667 GCF_000327345.1 Myotis davidii | reverse complement strand
CTCCCAATCCGCCCTGCTCTGTGCATGACAGGGGGCAGCACCCCAACTCCCCACTCGGCCCTGCTCTGAACCCGACCAGGGGCTGCACCTAGGGATTAGGCCTGCCCTCTGCCACCCAGGAGCAGGCTTAAGCCAGCAGGTCGTTATTTCCCGAGGGGTCCCAGACTGCGAGAGGGCACAGGCCGGGCTGAGGGACCCTCCCCCCGCCCCCGTGTGCACAAATTTTTGTGCACTGGGCCTCTAGTATATATATATGGATATTTGAATAATGACAAATATGGCAGTTTCTTTCAACAGTAGTGAGTCAAATGGAGATTCATTAAAAAGAAAACTTGACCCAATTTACAAGATATATACACATAAGGAAATAATTCTAACTGAATTACAAAATCCTATGTAATAAAAGCTTAAAATGCTAAGTGTCTGGCCGTCCCAGTTGGCCATTCAACCAATCAAAGAGTAATATGATAATGATATGCTAAGGGCGCTCAACTGCTCACCATGATGTGCACTGGCCACCAGGGGGCAGACAGTTGACCAGTCACTATGACATGTACTGCCTACCAGGGGACAGATGCTCCAACCGGTAGGTTAGCTTGCTGCTGGGGTCAGGCCAATCAGGACTGAGCAAAACAGGCAAGACACACCCTGGAGCCCTCCCATGGTCCCTCCCCAGCTGGCCAACCTCCTGTGTCCCTCCCTGGCCCCAATTGTGAACAGTGGGGTCCCTCGGCCTGGCCTGTGCCCTCTCGCAATCCAAGACCCCTTGGGGGATGTTGGAGAGCCAGTATTGGCCCGATGGCAGAATAACTGGTTGCTATGATGTGCACTGACCACCAGGGGGCAGACGCTCAATGCAGGCTGGGCTGAGGACCCCCCTCCCGAGTGCACCAATTTCATGCACTGGGCCTCTAGTGAAATATAAAAGGTAAAACAATAAATATTCCAGAGGGCAATATGTTTACAAGTACTTACTAAAAGAAGATATTGGACTCCTATGACTGACAAGGGCTCATATCCATACTATATAAAGAAGTCCTGTAAATAAATAACAAAAACCCATATAGCTAAAAATAATATTGTTAATATGATATTGTATTTAAATTTCATTTGAAGGAAGTAAAGAAGGAAGGAAGGACGGAAAGAAGGAAGGATGGAAGAAAGAAAGACATTTTGGCAACAACAGGAAAAAAAAATGTACTACCCAAAAGTAAAATTAATAATAGGCTTAAATAGGCACTTCACAAAATATCTAAATGAAATATACTCAAATACTCAATCTCATCAATAACTAGGGAAATTTAAATAAAAATATCAATATGGTATCATTACACATCTATCATAGGATAGCTAATATTAAGATTGACCATGCCAAGTGTTGGATAGAATGTGGAAGAACTTGAGCTCTCACACACTTATGTCTCTCACACACTGATGTCTTCATTGTAAATAAATACAACCACTTTGGAAAACCATTTGGTAGTATCTACTGAGCTGAACAGCTACATCCCTAATGAGTTTGAAACTATACTCCTATACACTTATTCAATAAAAATGAATATCTGTAAACACACACACCAAAAATATGTACTAAGACATCTATAGCAGAAGTAATTATAGTAACCCCAAATGGAAACAAGTGAATTATGACATAGTGAATAAATTAATGACAGAATCCCACATAGAAATAAAAGTTTTAAAAACTGTGGTAACATGCATCAACATAATGGATCTCACAGATAATATGTTAGGTAAAGGAAGCAAGACACATCCTATCTAATAAAAGAGTAATATGCAAATTGACCATCACTCCAACACACAATATGGCCACCCCATGTAGACACAAGATGGCCACCACAAGATGGCCAGCAGGGGAGGGCAGTTGGGAGGGACAAGGCCTGAAAGGGAGAGCAGTTGGGAGTGATCAGACCTGCATGGGAGGGCAGTTAGGGATGACCAGTTGGCAAGGGAGGGCAGTTGAGAGCCACCAGGCTGGCAGGGGAGGGCAGTAGGGGTTGAGATCAGGCCAGCAGGGGAGGGCAGTAGGGGGCGAGATCAGGCCAGCAGGGAGGGCAGTAGAGTGTGAGATCAGGTCTGCAGGGAAGGGAAGTTGGGGGTGAACAGGCCAGCAGGGGATGGCAGTTAGGAGTGACCAGGCTGGCAAGAGAGGGCAGTTGGAGGTGACTGGACCAGCAGGGGAGTGGTTAGGGCAATCAGGCAAGCAGGCAGGTGAGCGGTGGGATTGGGCCTAAATAGGTAGCCGGACATCCCTCGAGGGGTCCCAGATTGGAGAGGGTGCAGGCTGGGCTGAGGGACACACAGTCCACCCCTTGTGCACAAATTTCGTGCACCAGGCCTTTAGTAAGGATATAAAATATATGCTTGCTTTTACATAAAAATCAAAGGACAACTAAACTAATCTATGCTAGTCCGGCCAGCATGGCTCAGTGATTGAGCATCGACCTATGAACCAGGAGGTCATGGTTCAATTCTCTATTGGAGTGCATGCCTGGGCTGCAGGCTTGATCCCTGGTGTGGGGTGTGCAGGAGGCAGCCAATCAATAAATCTCTCTTATCATTGATATTTCTATCTCTTACTCCTTCTCCCTTTCTCTCTAAAATCAATTTTAAAAAACATTAAAAAAACTAATCTATGCTATTAGATGTCAGTATAGGAGGAATCCTTGGAGAAAAGGAATTCGTTTGTGAATGGAAGGAGTCACAAACAAGTTTCTGAAGTGTTGGTATTATTGCATTCATTTGTTACTGGTGTTTTTCACTTTTTAATTTCTTGAGGAGTATATTTATAACTAAACTTTTTATTGAAGTATAAAAAACATACCCTGCCCCTGAAGAATCTATCTATCTATATAAAGAAGTAATATGCAAATGAGGTTGGGACTCTGTAATGGTCACGACCAGGGCACCGAACCTGAGAGAACAACACGCAGGCACAACCAAGAGCCTGAGAAATCAACACAGGGGGGTGCCTGCTCCAAGCCTCCATGGCACAGCTGGGGGCAGGCCCCCAGTGGACACACAGAAACACACACACAGTGCCTGCTCTGAGCCTCCAAGCCTCCGCAGCTGGCTGGGGGCCTGGGGGCTCCCGGACTGTGAGAGGGGCACAGGCTGGGCTGAGGGACCCCCACCCCCCAGTGCACGAATTTTGTGCACTGGGCCTCTAGTATATATATAAAGCCTAAGCCACTGAATGACCTAAGGACCAGTCGACCAGTCACTATGATGCACACTGACCACCAGGGGGCAGACACTCAACACAGGAGCTACACCCCGGTGTTCCGTGCTCTTCGACAGTGGGAGCTTCACTCAGCTGACTGGCGGGAGCCAGATACAGGGGTCATGGCTGGCCTCTGAAGCCCGGAGACCGCAGCTGAGCAGCAGTGGTGGCAGGCGCAGCAGGGCTGGGAAGAGCAGAAGTGGCAGACAGGAGAGGCAGGTGGCGTTGGACTGTCGGTTTCAGCCCAATCCCCACAGGCTATGCCGAGGGACCCCACTGGTGCACAGATGCACCAGGCCTCTAGTGTTTGATAACAGAATCAACTATAGAGGAAAACAGGCTTAAACAGGCAGATCAATTGAGAGATAGTTGTAGTTATGCAGGTAAGAGATAGTGTTACATGGATAAGAGTGACAAAAGGTAGACATGGATAAATAGATGATAGATTATATAAATATAGCTAGATACTTTTAAAAGTCTAGGTTTACCCACTTTTAAAGGGGGAGTTCATAGGCTTTCATTCAGATATGGAGAATATACAGTTCTTGCAAAAAGTCAATATCACCACTTAAAGATAGTGTTTCCTATTAATTTTTAGTATATTGCTTTACATAGATGTTGGAAATTGTTTTAATATATGAAATATCTTTATCACTTTTTCTTGATTTTTAAAGATTAATTTTGAATGAGATATTTAGAACATATATGTTAGTAATTAATAAAATATTTTTCATGGACCAAGTCAAAATATTTTTCAAAATGTATGTCATATTCTTTCCTTCTTGCTCCTTGTTTAGGCCTTTCTACTCTTCAATTCTTCTACCCTCAGATTGTTCTAACCATCAGTAATGTAATTAATGTTGTAGCAATAGGTGGCAGAACTGGTAAAATCAGCATACAGTGATGCTACCTAATGTAGCAGACCTGTAAAAGAGAAAATGCTTGGTACTTATGAAAAAGGCTTACTTCTCCACCCTCCCTCCTATAAATGAAAGGAAATTTATAGTCTTATAAAATCTGCCCAGTTTGTTACCTTTCCAGTTTTGTCACCCTTTGCATCTTCTTTCACCCCCATACACCCACAGATGGAAACAGAAAACATGAAAAAGTTCGATGGGTAACTCAAAGTGGAGAATTAAGTCTGGCTAATACTCCAACATGAAAAGCAATAAGTTTATTAAATAAAAAAATCCCCAAATGATACAAAACGCATATACTTGCTACTCAGAATTTTGAGAACATCAGTTATCTTAAAAGTGCCTTGAGACTGCTAAAAGAAATGTGAGAAAACAATTGCAGTTAATGAAAAAATGTTTATACTTATTATTTAACTTCTTCCTAGAAAGCCTATCTGTTTTGACCTCAGACATTGTGTGTTATTTTTGGTGTTGGAAAATGGTGCTGATAACTTAGTGATGACCTCATAATCTGTATATTTAGAACAGTGTTTCTAAGAGTGTTTAAAAGGTTGAGCTCGTATTTTTCTTTCTGGCTCTAATTCTGACCAGAAACTGTAATATCTACAAAGAGGAATGACTTCCATTTGAGTGTTGCCTGAAACAGCTATAATCTCCAACTCCAGTTTTTCTCTTTGAGAAAAAAATTCATATAACATACCCACAAAAGTCACATGCTTATGAGTAAAACAAAGCAGAAGACAGAAAATGTGAGGATTATTTCAAACTTTAGCATGATTATACCATAAATAAGTGCAGTATTTATCTTCCTTTGTGTTCCACTTTGGTCTTACTTTACTTCAATAATTAGGTTAATCTTGGTTATCTCAGTCCTAGTGAGTAATTTGTAATTTTGGGGGGGATGGATACTACAGGTCTAGAAAAATGGGTATGTTTTTGACAGCATCTGATTCACATACCCATATCAGCATATACTTATTTAACTGTACTTAAAAAATATATATCAAATTCAACTTTTTCCACTTTCCACTGCTACATCTCTAGTCCAGTTTTACATATGACCTACTATAATACCCTATTCTTCAGCCCAAACCATTGTATATTCAGCAGCCAGAGTGATTTTCTCATAATAATAATTAAACAATGAACTCCCTCATTTAAACCTCTATGCTGGTTCCCATTTGAAGATCTAACCTTTATAGCTTTATCTTATATTCCTTCTATTCTCACTTACTACTGCCATGCTGGCCTTTAAAATTTGTGAACTAGCCAAGATCTTTTCTAATTCAGCATGTGTGTAAATCTTTCTGTGAACATGGGTAATTCATTGCCCTGCCTTCTCAGGCTCTTGCCATGGTCCCCAGCACTCATACCACAAACTGTTCCAGCAAGAGTTTGAAATCTGACAACAAAACCAATTCACTCGCAGTATTCTTTCAGCTCTGACAGAGCGATCCCTTTTCTTTGAGATCCGCATGATTAATTTAACTTTGCAATTTTATATTTTGTTTAATTTTTTTAAAAAAATTGAAATGGAGCACAGATACATTTTAGCACTGAATAGAACATTTTAAAAAGTAAAATATTTGAAATATGTAAAAGATTGACTAGCTCTATCTCATGGTTCAGACTTCAACTATATAATCTCCCCAGACCATACAATATAAACTATTCCTTAGTATTATTTCCCATTTGTAATTCTCTTTTTTTTCATTATTCAACATACCATAATCTGTATTTATGGTATATTTATTGATTTTTATTGTTTTACTTTGTTTTTCTTCAGTCCTACATATTAAACTCGATTAGACAGGGATCCATCACCCTGGGTCACTGTTGTATATGACATAATTTCTGGCACGTGGTAATTAATATTTGTTTTATGAAAAAAGTTTTATTTCAACCTACAGTTATCATTTCAACTGCAATAAATGAATTGCCACATTAATACAAACTATTTATTCATTCTACTAAAAGCTTGATTTATTTTGACTTGTTACTTTTTTTCTTTTCAACTTTTTATTATGAAAACTTTTAAACATACAGAAAGGTTGAAAAATAATACAATAAGGATATGAATATCAGTAATCAAGGTTAAGCAATTGGTAATATTTGTAACATAGGTGAGCAAGATTAATTATTAAAGTGAGGCCAAAGTGAAGCACAAAGGAGATAAATACTGCAATTATTCATGTTATTTATTTATGGTTCTGTTTGTTTTTAATATTTTAGGCATTGTGCGCTGTACCTTTATTACTGAAATTCAATCCATAACAACATGGCAACATCAGAAATAATTACAATTTATTCTTCTCCAAATATTCTAAAATACTGCATTATTTTACCTCCCAACTATTTACTTTACACATTTCTCCAGTCACCCAGATACTATCTTCTTTGTATTTATTTATCTATCTATTTATTTATTTTATTGTAGAACTATGAACCAGAGGTCACTGTTTGATTCCCAGTCAGGGCAAATGCCTGGGGTTGTGGGCTTGATCCCCAGTGTGGGGCGTGCAGGAGGCAGCCAACCAATGACTCTCATCATTGATGTTTCTATCTCTCCCTCTCTCTCTCCCCCTTCCCTTATGAAATCAATAAAAATATATTTTAAAAACACAATATAATTGCACCAAAATATAAATAATTCCTTACATTATCAAATATCCCATTAATATTTAAAACTCCCTAATTGTCCCCCAAACATCTTTTATAGTTGATTTTAAATCCAGAATTTAATATTTCTTTGATTGCCATGGCTCTTTAGAATGGTATAAGTGTCTTCACTTTCTCTTCCATGGCAACAACTTTTTAAAGAGATTATGTCTCCATAGTTATAAAGGCTGCCCAGTTCACCTAGAAATCCAGAAGGAGCCATATCCTCTGTGCTACCAATTAAAGGTCTGATGATCATGGACCCACAGGGAAACCTGAAAGTAGCTACATGACTTGGCTGGACCCTGTTTGACTGCAATCACATAGATATTTCCATCAGTATGGGAATATGGGAGAAAGAGGTCTTTACCAGCCTAAACAAGTCTTTTTTTAAATTTAAATTCTTTATTGTTGAAAATATTACCTATGTATCCTTTTTCCCCCACTGACCTCTCCCCAGCCACTCCCAACCCCCAGCATATGCCCTTACCCCTCTACTGTCTGTGTCCATTGGTTATGCTTATATGCATGCTTACAAGTCCTTTGGTTGATCTCTTACCCCACCACTCCCAATCTCCCCTGCCTTACCTCTGAGGTTTGACAATCTATTTGATGTTTCTGTGTCTCTGGATCTATTTTTGTTTATTAGTTTGCGTTGCTCATTATATTCCACAAATGAGTAAAATCAAGTGATACTTGTCCTCTTCTGACTAGCTGACTTCGCTTTGCATAAAGCTCCCCCAAGTCCATCCATGCTGTTGCAAATGGGAAGAGTTCTTTCTTTTTTGTAGCAGCATAGCATTCCACTGCATAGATGTACCACAATTTTGTAATCCACTTATCAGCTGATGGGCACTTAAGCTATTTCTAAATCTTAACTATTGTAAATTGTGCTGCTATGAACATAGGGATGCATATATTCTTTCTGATTAGTGTTTCTGAAATCTTGGGATATAGTCCTAGAAGTGGGATTACAGGGTCAAATGGGAGTTCCATTTTTACTTTTTTGAGGAAACACCATACTGTTTTCCACAGTTGTTGCTCCATTATGCATTCCCACCAGCAGTGCACAAGGGTTCCTTTTCCTTCACATCCTCACCAGCACTTGTCATTTGTTAATTTATTGATGATAGTCATTCTGACAGGTGTGAGATGATACCTGTTTGTTGTTTTGATTTGCATTTCTCAGATGATTAGTGACTTTGAGCATGCTTTCATATGTCTCTTGACCTTCTGTATGTCTGCTTTTGAAAAGTGTCTATTTAGGTCCTTTGCTTATTTATGATTGGATTGTCTATCTTCCCATTGTTAAGTTGTATGAGTTCCCTATAAATTTTGGAGATTAAACCCTTATTGGATGTCACATTGACAAATATGTTCTCCCATGCTTTTGGCTTTCTTGTTATTGTGTCGAAGTTTTCTTTTGCTGTGTGTGCTGAAGCTTTTTATTTTGATAAAGTCCCATTTCTTTATTTTCTCCTTTGTTCCCATTTTCCTAGGAGATATGTCAGTAAACATATTGCTACGAGATATGTCTGATATTTTGCTGCCTATGGATTCCTCTAAAAATGAGTATTTAGAGTTAGGAAGAAGTGTTTTCCATTGAAATGCACCTACATTGTCATAGCTATACCAATCATGAAGAACCAGACAAACATGAAAACACCAAGGGAACCTAATAAAATTTCAGATAATGACCCCATAAAATGGAGATCTACAAACTGTTTCTCAAAGAATTCATTCATTCAAAATAATGCTTCCACAAAAGTTCAAAGAGCTTCAAGAAAACAGAGAGTTGAGGGGACACAAAATGGTGGCAGAATAGACTGATATGTCCTGAGCCTTGTCCCAGAGCAGACAGAACAAACAACTAAATCGAATAACATCCACTCCAAATTGGTGAAGTAGAGACAGCTGGTGAGACAATTCGCAGCTGGGAAGGGCAGAAGACACCTGGAGAAGGGTAAAATTCAGGGCTCTGGGCCGGGAAGAGCTGCGGAACCTCCAAGCCCAGAGGATCGGGTGGAGGGGGGGACTGCATGGCACTGAGGCATGTCCCTTGGGTCAGGCACAGCATCTGACTGTGGAAAGAAGGTCCACAGGACTGTTGGTGGCAGGGGATTCTAGATCTGGGTCCACAGTCACACAGACTGAGTCCAGAGGGGGCATTCAGGATTGCTGCCCAGACCATGCAGAGCTGGGAAGAGAGGGGCTTGCAGAGGTGCAGCTCTTTCCCCTCTTTGTGGTCTTTGCTTTTTTTTGCTGAACCTAGTTCACAGGACCTTTCAGATATGGACACTGACCCGTGGCTGGGGTGCATGAGGAAGCGGACTTGTGGAGAGTGGGGAGAGGCTGGGATGAGGAGAGGATCCAAGAGAGGTAGCCAGGAGTCTGGAGATGAGTCATACCTGACACATGGAACCTGGGTAGTTATTTTGTCCTGAAGAGATAACCCCTCCCTGCAGTCTCCAGGCAACCAATATAGCCACACTGAGACTACACCCTGAGTGATACAAAGGGGGGAAAAAACTGAATAGTCCCTGAGAGTCCATAAGGACTGGCCTAAAGAGAGGCCTTCAGTCCCAGCAACAAGAAACTGAGAAGCCACAGACAGTACTGAAGAGTGGGATCTTAAATCAGCCAAAGGAACAACACTTCACTTTTTCATTTTTATTTGATTTTTTTATTATTATTTTGTTATCACTTTTGTTCTTTTTCCTTTATTTTTCCTTTTTTGTTTGTTTCTTTAGTTTTCTATTTCTTTTCACATCATTTTTTCATCATTCTAAATTATTTTATTTTATTTGTTTTATCCTATTTTTCAATTAATTTTTTAAATTTTCTATTATTATTATTTTCTTCACTTTCTCTTTCCTCTTATCTACTCATCCTCTTTCTACTTCTATACTGAACTGAGGTCCTCCCCACAATCATCCAATTCTTAACCTTACTTTCTGTGTATAAGATTCTGCCTCCACCCTCTTTACTGGGAATTTGGTATTTGTATAGTTTGATTTACCTGTTTGTTCTCTAGTGTTTACGCCCTCT
>NW_006292594.1:33082-35763 GCF_000327345.1 Myotis davidii | reverse complement strand
GTAGTTTGTAAAATTTAATGGCTGACCATTTTTATGGTATTTTGATCTACATTTCTTTGCCCAATGGAATCCTTTCTGACATTGGGGGCAAACAGTTTTTAGAGGATTAATATTATTCCCTGATGTATGTGCAGGCTGTTGAGGAGCTCGCCATCTGGCCTGAGTATTATTATTTTCAGTTGGGCATTCTCTGCTGAAGTGCCCAGATTGGCCACAAGAGTAGCAGTTCATATTTCTTTTATTATCTGTATTATTGCTGGCTTGTCCTATGCCCTGTACATATTGAGGGGATGTCTCCCCCTTGAGGGCTGCAGCTATAGCTACACCCTGTATAAATGCTGGACTTACATAGTCACACTGTTTTATAAAATCATTTATAGTTCTTGTTCTGCGAATCGGCCTTAATAAAGCCTGACAGGTATTATTAGCGTTTTCAAAAGCCAGTTGTTTGGTTAGGATATTGGCTGCTTCTTCATTAGTGATTACTCGCTTGACTGCCTCTATCAGGAGAGAAAGGAAATCCTGATACGGTTCCTCGACCTTCTGTTTAACCTCTGTAAGGGTAGCTGTTTTTTCTGCTGTACAAGGTAGGGATTTCCAGGCATTTACTGCACAACTGGTTACTTTAATAAGTGCCTCTTTGGGCATATACATTTGCTCCTGAGCCATGATAAAATCACCTTCTCCTAATATCATGTTTCTTTGTTACTAATGTTGTGGCCCCACCCCATAACAAAGAAACAGAATTTCCAGAGGATGAGGCCCAGAAATCAGGATTTTAAAAAGATTCCCAGGTGATTCTAATGTGCAGCCAAGGTTGAAAACCTCTGCCTTCGGGAGACCTCAGACACCACCCAGGACCTTACAGCCACAACTCCCAGGGACCAGCTGCCTTGGCTTCGAACCCATGAACTGCAAGACACCAGCCTCCCCAGCTGCAGGCGCCTAAAATGTTTGTCCAGGGAGAGACAAGGTGGTGGCCAAAATAGACAGACAGCTCCTGTGCCTTCTCTCAGAGCAGATAGAAGAAAGAGCTAAATTGAATAACATCCACCTGGAATTGGCAAATTAAACACAGCTGGTGAGGCAATCCTTGGATGGAAAGGTCAGAGATCACCTGGAGAGAAGTGGGATTGCAGATTGTGCTGGAGTGAGAAACACACTCAGCCGGGACTAGAGTCTCAGAGGGGGACTGCACTACACCAAATCCGCGGCCCTTGGGGTCAGTGTAGCCCTCAAATGCGGAAGGGGGTTCACAAGGCTGCTGGCAGAAGGGTACTCTAGATCTAAGCCCACAGCTGTAGGAGACTGCACCCAGAAAGGCAGCCTGAAGTACTATACCAGCCGTCCAGTGCTGGGGGGGAGGGAGGAGAGAAAGACGCAAAGATGCGCAGTTGTTCTGTCTTTATAACTTCCTTTCTTTTGCTTGCTAAACCTAGTGCATAGGATCTTTCAATTAAAAACACTCACCAAGACTGCAGAGGAAGGTGGTTTTCTGTGGAAACTGGGGAGCAGAAGAGGGAAAGACAAACAGGAAGTCAGCTCTGGGACAGACCGTCCCTCCAACCCTGAACAGACATTTTCCTCCTGAAGACCAGGATCCTCCTAGCAGTGCAGCAGCATCCAGTTTTGAGTGTGGCATGGAAAGGAAGATTCTAAATACCCACAAAGAGCCCTAGGGGGCTGGGTTGAGGGGCAATTTGGTCTTGGAAACTAATACAGAAACACTGCCACCTAGGGGTCGTGTCAGAAATAGACGCTTACAGATTGATTCCCACCTGCTTGAAACCAAGGTTGTGGCTTATGACACAGAGGAACATTAGATCGATGGGAATTATAACACTCTGCTGACTACCCAACTGGAAACTGAGACATGGCAGGAAGAACAGTAGAGAGGGGTCTTCAACCAGCCCCATGGATCATTGAAGCTCTGCTGATGTGAACGAACTTCACTATTTCACTTTGTAATTTTTTATCTTTTACTTAACAAACTAATTTTTTAACTTAATTAATTAATTAATTTTTTATTGATTAAGATATTATATATGGGTCCATATCCTCCCATTGCCCCACACCCCACTCCCGTACATGCCCTCAACACTCTGCTGTCTCTGTCCATTGGTTATGCTTATATGCATGCATACAAGTCTTTTGGTTGATCTCGCCCCCTTATCCCCACCCACGCCTACCTTCCCACTGAGGTTTGAGCATCTGATCGAGGCTTCTCCGTCATTGGATCTGCTTTTATTCATCAGTTTATGCTCTTCATTATAATCCACAAATGAGTGAGATCATGTGATATTTAGCTTTCTTTGACTGACTTATTTCACTTAACAAAATGCTCTCCAGCTCCATTCATGCTGTTGCAAATGGTAGGAGTTCCTTCCTTTTTACAGCAGCATAGTATTCCATTGTGTAGATGTACCACAGTTTTCTAATCCACCATCTGCTGATGGGCACTTAGGTTGTTTCTAAATCTTAGCAATTGTAAATTGTGCTGCTATGAACATAGGGGTGCATATAATCTTTCTGATTGGTGTTTCTAGTTTCTTGGGATATATTCCTAGAAGTGGGATCATTGGGTCAATGGGAGTTCTATTTTTAGTTTTTTGAGGAAACTCCATACTGTTTTCCACAGTGGCTGTACCAGTCTGCATTCCCACCAGCTGTGCAAGAAGGTT
>NW_006292594.1:29298-32914 GCF_000327345.1 Myotis davidii | reverse complement strand
TATATATAAATATATGTCTTAACATATATTTTATAATTTTTTCAATTTTTATTTTCTACTTTTTTGAGTATTTTTTTTCTTCTTATACACTTATTCTCTTTCTACCTCCTCTAAACTGAATTGTGGCCATTTCCCCATTCATTCAACTCATTGACCTTACCTTCTAGAAATAAGTTCTGTATCTTCACAGTCAGCTTCCCTCCTTCTTTTCTGGGTTATTGTTGTTTGCCTTTTTTTGGATTAGTTGTTGATTTTTTGGAGTTTTCTCCCTGTATACATATATTTTTCCCCTTCTTTTTTATTCTTTTTTATTTTCTCTCTTACCTTTTTTTCCTTTTGTCAATATCATTTTTGTGCTCTTTTCTCTCCCCTAATTCTCTTTTCTCTGGTGGTCACCTTTATTTTGGGTTATTGGTATCGTAAACACATTTGTGTTTTGTGCCCTCTGTGTTATATCTTTTTGAGTCGTACTTTGTGCCTTTAAGTCAATGTGGTAAAGAGTGAGTCACATAACCAGATACCCTGAGAGAAGTGAAAAAGGGGAGACAAAGAAAAAGTCCCCATAGGAAAGAAAAGGAGGAATCACTTGAAAAAAGAAGTAAATGAAATGCAGGCAAGCAACTTGTCAGAGAAAGAATTCAGAGCAATAGTCATATTGACACTAAAAATGATAGAAGACAAATTCAACAACATGCATAAGAACCAAAAGGAAATGAAGAACCAAGAAGAAATGAAGAATAACATAGTTGCTATAAAGAACACAATAGAAAGCATCAACAGAAGGCTAGAAGAAGCTCAGGACTACACCAGTAAGCTAAAAGACAAGGTAGGAAAAAATACCCAAGAAGAGCAGCAAGTGCAGAAAAAATAGAAAACAGGGGGAGTGTCTAAGAGAGCTTTGGGACAACACAAAATGGAAAAAAAAATCCGCATAATAGGTGTGCCAGAAGGAGAGGAAACTGAGCAAGGAATAGAAAACCTGTTTGAAGAAATAATGCAGAAAACTTCTCTGATATTAGGAAGAGAAAACGCACATAACTCCAAGAAGCTCACAGGGTACCAAATAAGATGAACCCAAAAAGACCTACACCAAGACGCATTACAATTAAATTGGCAAACACCAACAACAAAGAATCTTAAAGGCTTGCAGAGAGAGACAGAAACTTACCTACATCAGACTATCAACTGATTTCTCAACAGAAACACATCAGGCAATAAGGGAATGAAATAAAATATATAAAGACATGCAAAGAAAGTGTCTGAATCCAAGAATACTATACCCAGCAAAGCTATAATTCAAAATTGAAGGTGAAATCAAGAGCTTCACAGACAAAAAGGGACTAAGGGAGTTTATTACCATCAAATCAGCAATGCAAGAAATGCTAAAGGGTCTCCTGTAAAAAGAAGAAATAGAAAGGGAAGAAGGAACACAGGCATAAAAACTAAAAATGGCAACAAACAAGTACATATTGATAATAACTTTAAATGTAAATTGATTAAATGCCTCAACAAAAAGACATAGGGTAGCTAAATGGATAACAATACATGACCCATATATATCCTGGATACAGAAGATCCACCTCAGACAAAGGACTCACACAGATTAATAGTGAAGGGATGGAAAAAAAAATTCAGGCAAATATAAATGAAAAAAAGCTGGGGTAGCAATACATATATCTGACAAATTAGACCTCAAAGTGAAGGCAATAATAAAAGATAAGGAATGCCATTTCATAATACTAAAGGGAGCAATTCAACAAGAAGGTATAACTCTGGTAAAGATATGTGCACCCCATACAGGAGCACCTAAATACATAAAAAACTTCTGGAAGATATCTAGGGAGAGATGGACAATAATATAGTGATATTAGGGGACTTTAATACCCCACTAACACACTGGGTAAATCCTCTAAACAAAAAATAAGCAAAGAAACATCAATCCTAAATGACTCACTAGATCAGATGGAATTAATTGAAAACTTCAGAACATTTCACCCCACACCCACAGAATATACATTCTTTCCAAGTCACACAGACCATTTTCAAAGATAGACACATACTGGGACACAGGCAAAGTCTCTTCAAATTCAACATATAGAAATCATATTAAGCATCTTCTCGGATCACAATGGCATAAAATTAGAAATCAACTACAATAAAAACAATGATAAAAATAAAAACTTTGAGGCTAAATAGTATGCTATAAAACAATGATTGCATTACCAAAGAGATCAAAGAAGAAATAAAAAGCATCCTGGTGGGGAGAGGCCTGGAGGATACCAGCATGAACAAGTTGAAATCATTGCAAAAAGATAAAGTTCATCAGTTTATGATCTTCACAAATCTAGTGAAATAATAGCAGTAAGTTGCCTGTCTCAAAATGGCTGGAAGTTAGATGTTTCAAGAGATAATTTTTCCAAAATCTTTAACTTTATATATGAGAGAGTATAAAAGGACCATTGGGCTTAATTGACATCTTCAGAACATATCACCTCAAATCAACAGAATATATGTTATTCTCAAGTGCACATGGGACATTTTCAAAGATAGACCACATATTGGGTCGCAGGCAAAGTCTCTCCAAATTCAAGAAGATTGAAATCATATCAACCATCTTCTTAGACCACAATGGCATAATATTAGAAATCAACTACAATCAAATCAATCAAAATAATTCAAACACTTGGAAGCTAAATAGCATGCTATTAAACAATGATTGGGTTACCTAAGAGATCAAAGAAGAAATTAAAAACATCCTGGAAACTAATGACAATGAAAACACAACAATACAAAGTCTATGAGACACAATGAAAGCAATATTGAGAGGGAAGTTTATAGCTCTACAGGCCTACCTCAAAAAAAAAAAAAAAAAAAAAAAAAAAACAAGAAAAAATCATAATAAGAAGCAAAGAGAGAGGACCCAAATAAACAAAATCAGAAATAAAGAGGCAAAATATCAACAGGCCCCACAGATACAAAAGATTGTAAAAAAAAAAAAAATACTATGAACAACTCTATTCCAACAACCAGACAAACTAGAGGAAATTGACATATTCTTAGAAAAATACAACCTTTCAAAACTCAACCTGGAAGAATCCAAAAATCTCAATAGGATAAAAACTATGGAGGAAATTGAAGCAGTTATCAAAAAGCTTCCAGCAAACAATAGCCCAGGGCCAGACAGTTTCACAAGGGAGTTTTACAAAACATTCAGAGAAGAAGTAAAACCTATCCCCCACAGACTATTCCAAAAAATTCAAGATGAAGGAACATTTCCAAGCTAATTCTATTAAGCCAGCATTACCCTAATATGAAAACCAGATAAAGACAACAAAATGATCAAGAATTACAGGCAAATATTCCTCATGAAAATAGATGCCAATATCCTCAACAAAATTCTAGGAAATTGGATCCAACATTACATCAGAAAGATCATACACCATGATCACGTAGGATTTGTCCCATGGATGCAGGGATGGTACAATATCTGCAAATCAATAAACATGATACATCACATAAACAAATTGAGAGCAAAAAATCACAGTCATATTAATTGATGCATAAAAAACATTTGACAAAATCCAATATGCTTTCTTGATAAAAACCCTCAGAAAAT
>NW_006292594.1:28743-29223 GCF_000327345.1 Myotis davidii | reverse complement strand
AGGTATTTTCATTCTCAATGGCAAAAAACTAAAACCATTTCACCTAAGAACAGGAACAAGACAGGGATGAACACTTTCACCACTCCTGTTCGACATAGTCCTGGAAGTGCTAACCATAGCAATTAGACAACAAGAAGAAATAAATGGTATCAAAACTGGAAAAGAAGATGTAAAATTGTCATTATTTGCAGATGATATGATACTGTACATAGAAAACCCTAAAGACTCCATCAAAAATTATTAGACTTAAAAAATAAATTTGTCAATGTAGCAAGATACAAAATAATTGCCAAGAAATCTATGGCATCCTATCTAATAATAGAGAAACATGGTAATTAACCATAACTTCGCTACCCTTCCCATTGGCTAATCAGTGAGATATGCAAATTAAATGCCAACCAAGATGGCGGCCGGCAGCCAGGCAGCTGAAACGAACAGGAGGCTTGCTTGCTACATTGAAGGAGAAAGCCAATGTTCCCC
>NW_006292594.1:24147-27714 GCF_000327345.1 Myotis davidii | reverse complement strand
AAATTCAACTCATTCCCCATTAAAATACCAACGGCATACTTCACAGATCTAAAACGAACTCTCCAAAAATTCATCTGGAATAAAAAAAGACCCCGAATTGCTGCAGCAATCCTGAAAAAGAACAAAGTAGGTGGGATCTCAATACCAGATATCAAGCTGTATTACAAAGCCACTGTTCTCAAAACTACCTGGTCCTGACACAAGAACAGACATATAGACCAATGGAATAAAATAGGGAACCCAGAAATTGACCCCAAACACTATGCTCAATTAATATTTGAAAAGGGAGGCAACAACATACAATGGACTCAAGACAGTCTCTTCAATAAATGGTGTTGGGAAAATTGGATAGATAAATGAAAAAAAATTAAACAAGACCACCAACTTACACCATACACAAAAATAAACTCAAAATGGATAAAGGACTTAAACATAAGACGGGAAACCATAAAAATATTAGAGGAATCCACAGGCAGCAAAATTTCAGGCATATGCTGAAGCAATATCTTCACCGATACAGCTCCTAGGGGAATGGAAACTAAAGAGAAAATAAACAAATGGGACTACATCAAAATAAAAAACTTCTGTACAGGAAAAGAAACCGTCAACAAAACAACAAGAAAACCCATTGCATTGGAGAACATATTTGCCAGTGATATCACTGGTAAGCATTTAATCTCCAACATTTACAGGGAACTCATACAACTTAACAAAAGAAAGATAAACAACCCAATCAAAAAATGGACAATGGACCTAAATAGATACTTTTTGAAAGTGGACATAGGAAGGCTAAGAGACATGTGAAACCATGCTCAAAGTCACTAATCCTCTTAGAGAAGCAAATCGAAATGACAATTTCGTACCATCACACACCTGTCAGAATGGCTATCATCAACAAATGACAAGTGCTGGCTAGGATGCTGAGAAAAAGGAACCCTCATGCACTGCTAGTGGGAATGCAGACTGGTGCAACCACTGTGGAGAACACTGTGGTGTTTCCTCAGAAAACTAAAAATGGAACTGCCTTTTGACCCAGTGATGCCACTTCTAGGAATATATCCGAAGAAACCCAAAACACCAATCAGAAAGGATATATGCACCCCTATTCATAGCAGTATGCACCCCTATGTTCATAGCAGCAAAATTTGGAAACATAGGTAAGATTTGGGAACAACCTAAGTGCCCATTAGCAGATGAGTAGTTTAAAAAACTGTTGTACATCTACACAATGGAATACTATGCCACTATAAAAAAGGAGGAACTTCTACCATTTAATACAGCATGGATGGAACTGGAGAGTATTATGCTCACTGAAATAAGCCAGTCTGATAAAGATAAATATCACATGATCTCACTCATATGTGGGATATAATGATCAACATAAACTGATGAACAAAAACATATCCAGAGACTAATGTTGGACAAGGTTTTGAGCTAAGTTTAAATCTCTTTATGAATGCTACAGAATAAAACTCAGGGCTGTTTTATCCTCAAAAAGATGGTGGAAAGGACCCAAAAGAAAAATACAGACTGGTTCTAAGCAACAAGATTAGTGTTTCCATAATAAAGGGCCGTTTTGCAATAATAATTGACCACATTCCAAAGTTAACATTAAGGCCACCAGAAAATCAGTAAATTATCTCTGTTATAGAATTTGCCAAAGTAAATGCTTTGGATAATTATAATTAGCTTTGGAATCTCAAATTGTTGAAACATAGATATAACTAAAATGAAGAATTTGTGGTGAAGCTTTTCAGTAATAATCTGTTAATAATGAAGGCCTAGTAGCCCGGGGGAAACTAGCTTCACTTTTTAACAGAAAAAAGATATGGTAGAGCTAGTTTCCCACTGGCAGCAACTTCTAAGGAAAAATGTGGTGACTTACATTTATATAGACGAGGCTAGACCAAACTTGTTTTGCTAGTGAAAAAGGTGATTTTTCTGGAGCCTCTGGCAACTTAAAACTTTGAAGTTTGCTAAATTAAATAATAAAACTTATTAAATGTCTAGGTATTTTAAAATGACAAAATACTAAAATGTTAATCTGAATTTGCCTCACAAAAAATCTAGAGGACAGAATTAAATCTATTAATTAAATATGTCTTGTATTTTTAAAAATGTGAAGTTATTGCTAATCTGAGAAATGCTAAGTATTTGACTTGCCAACTAAAATTTAAGGCTTCTAAAAGTTTAAAGTTCAAATTAAGCTAGGAGAAATTAAATAGTTGTGATAACAAAATGCACAAACTATAGAAATTTATTTTTTAGAAAATGATTCTTTTATTTTCTCTGGAGAAATTAGTAGTTTAAAATATATTGATGTAACAAGTGTGGTAAAAATTTCAACCTAAGGTATATTTTATATAGTCTAATCAATAAAAAGGATTATTCTGTGGTATCAACCAAATTTTTAATATAAAAAAACAGTTTAAATTTAATTGATATCTTTTAGAATAATTATAAAAGATATATAATATAATCTTTGGGATATATATATATGTATATCCCAAAGATTATCTATACTAATAAAAGGGTAATATGCTAATTAACCATTTTGTTTATATACATATATTTTAAATATTATAAAGTTTTAACCTCTAAGGGAGGGCAGGCAAAGTTGCTAAAATATTTCTTAAGTAAAATCAAATTTTTCAGCAGCAGAATTTTAAAAAACAAAAGCAACAAAATTTTAAAAGACAAAAAGCCCTCTGGCAGCCTACACTTCAGATGAACTGGGGTTGAGACAGTGTTTATGCCTCATGGATCAGACGTATACATTTACATGCTTTGCTTTTTCAATAAAGATGCCTAGTTTAATTACTTAATAATTTAGCTTTTTAAATTATAATCAAGGTCTCATATAAATTCATGAGAAGCCAAAATGTTAAACAATTAATTCTAGTAAAGTCCTCTGAGAAAGTTACTGAGGCCTCCCATAATTCCTTTGTATATGCAAATAAGCTAAAAAGAATGATGTTTAAAAGTAAATTTTAAGCTAAATAAAAAGGAGAAATTTTAAAATCTCTTCCACTACTATTTACAGGGTAAACTGAAGATTATTATTCAAGCATTAAATCTAATCATAAATATAGTCAACATAAATTTAAAGAGAGTCACTTGAAATGTAGATATGTGGGAGCCTCTAAGAAGCAGCCATGTATGTTGCTTGGTGTTAAAAAAAAAAGAAAGAAAAATGTTTTTAAAAGAAACTCTCTAAAAGTAAGTTAGAAATTATTCTATAAAGAAATAAAGAGAGATTTCCTTCAAATGTCTGGAAAACTGTAATTAAAAATCAATGTATTAGACCTCAAAAAGAAAAGTAAGTAATTTATGCTTTTTTCCTCTTTAAACAAAATTTATGTAAATATGCTCAAAGACTAATAGCAAAAATACAATTAGTGATATTTACTATCCAGGGCCAAGGACAAATTAAGTGAGAAAATAAGCCTTATTTCAGACTGATTTAAATTGGCAAATTGAAATAAGTAAATATTCAGGGAAACTTCATTGTATTGGGCAGGAAAATATTCTTAAAGCATTAACTAATTTTTTACTGATGGCTTATCT
>NW_006292594.1:20005-23106 GCF_000327345.1 Myotis davidii | reverse complement strand
TGCTTAGAGTGCAGCTCAGAGCTGGGCGGCCGCAGACGGGGAACCTTGGCTTCCTCCGTCACTGTGGCAAGCAAGCCTCCTGTTCTCTTCAGCTTCCTGGCTGCCGGCTGCCATCTTGGTTGGCAGTTAATTTGCATATTGCCCTGATTAGCCAATGGGAAGGGTAGCAAAGTTACGGATAATTACCATGTTTCTCTTTTATTATATAGGATGAATCCAGATCAGTCATATTTCTGTGCAAAGAATTAAATTAAAAGCTATCAAGACTGCTTTGCAAGATTTCCAAAAGCCTCTTAATATTATTTAAAACAAAAGGGGGGGGTAGTGGTATAATCCCCTGTAAGAAAATTACATCAAGCATTAATTACTTTTTTCACTTGCAATGCTAATGGCAAGACACCCATGAAAAATTACATCGGTGTCAAAATAAGCCAAAGGAAAATGGTTTTGGAAAAATGAAAAGATCCCAAGTCTAGTTTATAGAAAGATTCCTTCATTAACCTTTGGTTGAGAATATGCTTATATATTTCCAGAAAACTCCTCCAAGCCCATGTGGATTCCTGCAACAATGCATTGAGAGAGGAACTAACCAGACTACTCCAGCCACAGATAACAGTGGCCCTAAGAAGCATGCTGATGAGAGAGGAGAAACAGTCCACAGATGGAGGATAGCAAAGGTACCTTGCCATGCTAGCAGTCAGCAGCTGTGCATCACTGCAGGTTGCCCAGGACAAAGCCAAAGAAGGCCAGACCAGCCTTGCCCACCATTTGTCCACCATTCAGAACTAGAATATCATTGCTGTCATGTCACAAGAGACTATAATTGGAAAGAGGAACTGTTGGCCCAGAAAGGAGCTTACCACAGACTGATTCATTTGATGCCTGGTAACAACTTAAAGGGACATAATAGAACTCTGTCCTTTCCATTGAATTTAAAAATCTTAAAAGGATCCATACTCTGAAAATAACATACATTCTTGTTAAATTTATTAAAACAAAGAAGGGGGATATGCTGGGGGATAATTCCAGCAGGTCATAAATGTAAGAAGTTCATCAAAGGGTTGGTGAACCTTGAGGCTTCAGCAGGGCTGAAGACACATATTATTGCCTGCTGGCCAAACAGCTGAACAGCCGAAGGCAGTTCCCCTAACCTGTTACTTTACTGCTTAGCAAACTTTACCTTTGATATGTGTGTTTGCTTTGCTTTAGGGCAAAAATGTGTGAGGGAGAACTTAGTTACTAAAGCTAAGCTCCATATGGCTCCCCCATGTATTCCAAATTTATATTTCATGTCTAGTCTCTTTATTAATTTACTCACAGCCTTTCTCCAGATTCCTGAACCCTTCTAGATGCTGAGAAACACCCCGGCAAGTAAGTAATACTTCCAAGCTCTTTTTACATGGCCATCATTATCTTAATTCCAAACCATGTAAAGAAATTACAGTGGGGCCTTGACTTACAAGTGTCCTGACTAAAGAGTTTTTCAAGATAAGAGCCGTCTCTTGGAGAGGCTCCCACCACCACCACTGTTCTGGCAGCTCCCCCTGTGGGAGCACACTGACCAAGAGGGGGAAGCTCCTGCATTGACCACCTCCCCTGTCTCACTCATTCACTTTTTGATTTGACATACAAATAATTTGAGTTATGAGCTCCGTCATGAAACAAATTAAACTCGTAAGTCAAGGCCCCACTATACAAAGAAAGAAAATTAAAGGCTAATATCCCTGATGAACTTAAATGCTAAAATCCTCAAGAAAATATTAGCAAATATGATCCAGCAACACATGAAAAAGATCATACACCATGACCAATTGGGATTTATTCCAGGGGTTCAAGGCTGGAACAATATTCTCAAATCAATAAATGTGATACAACATATTAACAAAATGATGGAAAAAAACACACGATCATACCAATAGAAGCAAAAAAAGCATTTGACAAATTCCAGCACCCATTTATAATAAAAACTCTCAGCAAATGGGAATAAAGGGATAATACCTCAAAATAATAAAGGCCATATATGATAAACATAAACCCAACAACAACTAAAAGTGTTTCCTTAAGAGCAGGAACAAGACAAGGATGTCCACTTTCACCATTTTTATTCAATCTAATACTTGAAGTCAAAGCCACAGCAATGAGACAAGAAGAAAAAAATAAAGGCATCAAAAATGTAAGCCATGAAGTAAAACTGTCATTATTCACAGATGACCTGATATTGTACCTAGAAAACTCAACAGAATCCACCAGAAAACTACTAGAGTTAATAAATGAATTTGGCAAAGTAGCTGGATAAAAAATTAACATCCAGAAATTATTGGTAAATTTATACACCAATAATGATATCTCGGAAATAGAAATTTTAAAAAAATCCATTTTATAATTGGAATTAAAAAATGAGATAACTAGGAATAAACTTAACCAAGGAAGTGAAAGACCTGTACTTGGAAAACTATAAGACATTGGAAAAAGTCATAGAGGAAGATACAAACAAGTTAAGCTTATTAGCTGTTCATAGATAGGAAGAATTAACATCATTAAAATGTCCATACTATACAAAGCAACCTATAGATTAAGCACAATCCCTATGAAAATACCAGTGACATATTTCACAGTTTTAGAACAAATAATTCAAAAATTTATGTGGAATGAAAAAAGGCCCCAAAGAGGCTTAGCAATGTTGAGGAAGAAGGACAAAGTTGGAGGGATCACAATGCCAGATATCAATTTATACTACAAAACATTGTAATCAAAACATCCTAGTGCTGGCACAAGAACAGATATATTGATCAGTGGAATATTACAGAGAATGCAGATTATTATGAAACTAGAGGCCCAGTGCACAAAAATTTGTGCACTTGGGGGGTGGGGGTCCCTCAGCCCAGACTGTGCCCTCTCACAGTCTGGGACCCCTTGGGAGATGTCCACCTGCTGGCTTAGGCCCGCTCCTCAGGGGATTGGGCCTAAGCTGGCAGTCAAACATTCCTCTGGCAGCCTGGGAGCGCTCAGGGGATGTACACGCTCTCCCTAAGTTGCAGTTGGATATCCTAAGCACTGTGGAGGAGGTGGTAGAGGCTTCCGCCACTGCCAGCAGGGCCACA
>NW_006292594.1:16530-19891 GCF_000327345.1 Myotis davidii | reverse complement strand
AACACAGCGCCAAGAAGGTGAGCAAACATATTAAGAACAGTATGCCATATATGCCAGGTCCCTTGAAACAGCAAGGATGGACCGGCTCCTGGCACTGAAGGGTGTCCCAGATCAGGATGGGGGTCCCGCTTGGGTGCCTGGCCAGCCTGGATGAGGGGCTGATGGTTGTTTGTAGGATGGTCAAGCCCCCCAGTGGGGACCCTCAAACCATGGGGGTGTGGCCAGCCTGGGTGAGGGGCTGAGAGCTGTTTTCAGGCTTCCCATGGCCCCTTCAGGGTGGGGGGTCCCACTGGGGCGCCTGGACAGCCTGGGTGAGGGGCTGATGGCCGTTTTCAGGCTGTCCTCTCCCCCCGGTGACCCAAGCTCCCAGCCTCTTCTTTTCTTCCTTTTTTTTTCCTGGGATTTATTTATCTTCTATAATTGAAACTTTGTAGCCTTGAGCAGAGCCGAGAGCTGCCCAGGGCAGGCAGAAAGCTTGGCTTCCTCCATCGCCACAGCAACCCAAGCCTCCTGCTCACTCCAGCTCTATGGCTGCCACCATCTTAGTTGGGTTAATTTACATACTTGCTCCTGATTGGCTGGTGGGCATGGCTTGTGGTTGTAGTGGAGTGATGGAGTGATGGTTACTTTGCATCTTTCTCTTTTAGAAGTGTAGATAATACTTCCAAGTCAAATATAGAAGTTGCATACTTCTGAAATAGACTAATCTCCTTTAATATTAAGAAGATTCAGTACTGTGATCCCAACATGGTGTCCAGCAGGATGCAGGGAGGGAGAGTGTGACTAAGTAAAAGAGTGAGAGGGGAGTGTGTGGACATGTGTGGTGTGTGTGTGGGTAAGGGGCAGTTAGATCTTGCAGGAGTCTCGGGGACTGGCAGATCAGGCTCTCTTGGTCAGGGGGCCCCTGCTACTGCCATGGGCACTCCCAGGTGGGATGCAGCTCTGACCCGAAGACCACACCATCTTGAAAGGGGAAGCACCGGAGGCTTGAAGCGCAGCCTCACCACCACCTAGACTGGCCTTGGACATCACCCCAAACCTAGCAGTGAATCGCTTGCCAGAGAAAATTCACAGGGGACCACCGCAGTACCCTGCAGTGAGTGGTGCCCTACCTCACTACAGGTTCTGAGATGCATACAGCGAGGGCAAGCCAGAAAGACCTCCCACGCCACCCTGTCCATGCCCCAGGACCATGCTGTGTGTGCCAAAGGCACCTGTTAAAACACACCACCCAGGCCCATGAACTGCACTGCGTCCATGCTAGAGGGAACTAGTGTACCCCCTCACTGAGGCCCCAGGATTGCACATTGAATGTGTGCTGATTCCCAACTCAGGACCTCAATGAGTGCACACCAGAGGGACCTAGCTGCCACCCCAACTACCCCCAGGCAATGCACAGTGTGTGCACACCAGAGGTATCTGTGGGGAAACCCTGCCATTGGCAACTGGGCAGTGCAGTGAATTGCATGCCAGAGGGCTCTGGGACTTCATAGGCAGTAAAAAGCCAGATAAACTGTGCATGCAGCATTGCTGACCCTGAGCATCTGCCCTGACACTTGAGGGACCAAATCCATGGGGAAAGCAAGTACATTTCAGAGCAGAGACAAAAAAAGGAGTGAGACTCAAGGCAGACCCAGACTCTGGGCTAAGTAGTCCCTGTCCACTAGATAGCTAGAGGCTTCAAATTATCATACCTCAATCACGTTGCCCAGGACCAGAAAGAGAAAACAACCCACACTACATAGAAATAAATACAAAGGGACACCAAAAATGGAGAGACAAAGAAACAATCCCCAAAGGAAAGAAAATTAGGGATCGCCAGAAAAGGAACTACATAAAATGGAGGCAAATGATTTGTCAGAGAAATAATTCAGAGTAATGGTTATAAGGATGCTCAAATGTCTGGATGAGAAATTTGCCAACATGTGTAAGAAGAGGAAGTAAATAATGATATAAAGTTATTAAATAATGAATGGGTTACCAAAGAGATTAAAAGAGAACTAAAAAAAAAAAAATCCTGGAAACCAATGAAGAAGAAGCTGAGGACCAAATCAGTGAGTTAGAAGACAAGGAAGAAAAAAATATCAAAGCAGAACAGCAAATGGAAAAAAAAAATTAAAAAGCTGGAGGAGTTTCTAAGGTTACTTGGAACAACACAAAATGAAGCAACATCCATATACTAAGGATGCCAGAAAGAGAAGAAGCTAAGCAAGGAATACAAAAAATGTTTGAATAAATAATGACCGAAAACGTCCATGACTTGAGGAAGAAAAGAGTCACATAAGTCCAGGAAACAAATAGAATCCCAAATAAGAAAAACTCAAAAAGACCACACCAAGAGACATCATAATTAAAATTGCAAATATTAATGACAAAGAAAGAATCCTAAGGGCTGCAAGATAGATAAAGACAGAGAGTTCTCTACAAGGGATCTCCCATTAGACAATCAAAATATTTATCAACAGAAACACAACAGATTAGAAGGGAATAGAATGAAGTATACAAAGGAATGAAAAGCAAAGGACTGAATAAAAATATACTCTATCCAGCAAGGCTATCATTCAAAATTGAAAGAAGAAGGTATAGAAAGAAAGAGAGAAACACAGACATAAAGAAGGATCAGAAATGAAAGAGGTGAAGTAACAACCAACTACACAGAAATACAAAAGATTGAAAAAAAATACTATGAACAATAGTATTCCAACAAAATGGACATACTCCTATAAAAACAAAATCATCCCTAAATAAACCAGGAAGATTCATAAACCTAAATAGGCCAATAATAAAATATAAAATTGAAGTACTATCAATAATAACCTTAAACATAAATGGATTAAGGGCTCCTATCAAAAGACATACGATGATTGAATGGATAACAAAATATGACCCATATATATGCTGTTTTCAAGAGACCCGCCCCAGAACAAAGGATTCACACATACTGAAAATGAAGGGATGCTGAAAAATTCTTCAGGCAAATGGAAAGGAAAAAGAAAGCTGGGGTTGCAATACTTATATATGACAAAATAGACCTCAAAGTGAAGGTCATAGCAAGAGATAAGGAAGGCCACTTGATAATACCAAAGGGATAGGTACAAGGGGATATAACTCTGGTAAACATATATGCACCCAAAACAGGAACACCCAAATACATAAAAAACTGGAAGATAACAAGGGAGAGATTGACAGCAATACAATCATAGTAGGGGACTATAATACCACATTGACATCACTAAATATTCTAGACAAAAAAAATCAACAAGGAAACAGCAATCCTAAATGAATCATTAGATAAGCAGATGGACTTAATTGACATCTTCAGAACATTTCACCCCAAAAATATGGAATATACATTCTTCTC
>NW_006292594.1:1937-16352 GCF_000327345.1 Myotis davidii | reverse complement strand
AATTGGATACCAATGAGATCAAAGAAGAAATTAAAAACATCCTGGACACTAATGACAATGAAAACACAACAATCCAAAACCTATGGGACAGAATGAAAGCAGTCCTGAGAGGGAAGTTCATAACACTACAGGTCTACCTCAAAAAACAAGAAAAAAAACTTGTAATAAGTTATCTAACACTACGACTTAAAGAACTAAAAAGAGAGCAACAACAACAACAACAAAAACAGCAATACAATCATAGTAGGGGACTATAATACCACATTGACATCACTAAATATTCTAGACAAAAAAAATCAACAAGGAAACAGCAATCCTAAATGAATCATTAGATAAGATGGAAATAATTGATATCCTCAGAACATTTCACCCCAAATATGGAATATACATTCTTCTCAACATGAGACATTTGCAAACATAGACCACATATTATGACACAGGATAAGTCTCTACAAATTTAAGAAGATTGAAATCATATCAAGCATCTTCTCCAAGCACAATAGCATAAAATTATAAATCAACTATAACAAAAACAATCAAACACATGGAGGCTAAACAGAATGTTATTAAATAATGAATGGGTTACCAAAGAGATTAAAAGAGAACTAAAAAAAAAAAAATCCTGGAAACCAATGAAAATGAAATCAAAAGGTTTGTAAAAAAATGTTATTAAAAATTCTTCTCCAGCAAACTAGACAAAATAGATGAAATGGACATATTTCTAGAAAAATACAATCTTCCAAACTAAATCAGGAAGTATGAAAAAAAACTGAATAGGCTGATAACTACAGATGAAACTGTAGCAATAATCAAAAAACTTCCAGCAAACAAAAACCTTGGTCTGGAAAGCTTCACATGGGAGTTTTACTAAACATTCAAAAAAACAACTTAACACCTCCACTCCTCAGATTATTCCAAAAAATTCAAGAGGAAGGCACACTTCCAAGCTCTTTCTATGAAGCCAGCATTACTCTAATCTCAAGACCAGATAAAGACACTACAAAGAAAGAGAATTACAGACTAATAACCCTGATGAACATTGATTCTAAAATCCTCAACAAAATATTACCAAATAGCATCCAGCAATACATTAAAAAGATCATACGCCATGATCAAGTGAGATTATTCTGGAAATGCAAAGCTGGTACAATATCCACAACTTAATAAACATGATACATCACATAAACAAATTGAAAGACAAAAATCACATGATCATATCAATTGATGCAGAAAAAGCATTTGACAAAATCCAACACCCATTCCTAATTAAAAAACAAAACAAAACTCTTAGCAAAGTGGGAATAGAGGGAATATACATCAACATAATAAAAGCCTTATATGACAAACCTACAGCCAACATCAAACTCAATGGGACATACTAAAACCATTTCCCCTAAGATCAAGAATAAGACAGGGATGCCCACTTTCACCACTCCTGTTCGACATAGTATTGAAAGTGTGAGCCATAGAGATCAGAAAAAAAAAGAAGAAATCAATGGCAACCAAATTGAGAAAGAAGTAAAACTGTCATTATTCTCAAATGCCATGATATTGTACATAGAAAACCCTAAAGACTCCATAAAAAAAAACTACTAGATTTAACAAATGAATTCGGAAGTGAGAAGCATACAAAATTAACACCCAGAAATCTATGGCATTTTTATACACCAATAATGAACTTACAGAAAGTGAAACTAAAAAACAATCTCATTTACAAATGCAACAAAAAAATTAACATATCTAGGAATAAACCTAACTAAGAAGGTAGAAGACCTGTACTCAGAAAACAATAGAACTTGGAAAAAAGAGATAGAAGAAAATATAAACAAGTGGCAGTATATACTGTGTTCATGGATTGGAAGAATTAACATGATTTTTAAATGGCAATACTATCCAAAGCAATCTGTAGATTCAACGAAACGCCTGTGAAAAACAATGGCATACTTCAAAGACTTAGAACAAATTCTCTAAAAATTTACATGGAATAAAAAAGACCCCAAATAGCTGCAACAATCCTGAGAAAGAAGAACAAAGTTGGAGGGGTCAAAATATCAGATATAAAGTTATATTAAAAAGCCACTGTTCACAAAACACTCTGGTACTGGCAGAAGATTGGCCTGGCCCTGATTGGCCCTGATTGCTGCCCAGGCCTAGGGACCCCACCTGTGCACAAATTTCATGCACCAGGCCTCTAGAAGTCAATAATACTGAATTGTATCTTTGAAATTTGCCAAGACATTTCATCTTAATTTTTCTCATCATACACACACAAACACACACACACACACACACACACACACACACACAAACTGTAATTACAGGAAGTGAAGGATATGTTTATTAGTTTGTGGTAATCATTTTACAATCTATACATATATCAATACACACTACATTGTAAACCTTAAGTATATATAATCTTAGTTATTTTCACAAGACATGCACAAATACAAACACACACATATCTACACACAGGACACACCAAGAGACTAGGTCTTCTAAACTGCTAGTAAAAATCCTTTTTCAATCATTATACTGGAATTCTTGCTCCAGAGCATGATTTCAATCTTTTATTTTATTCGCAATTCTGCCATCTTCTCAATCCCCACTCTAGATAAATGACTTTCCCATTTTTGTGTTTTGTGTTTTATATTGTAATTGTTTTTTTTTATATTCACTAACCTGCATTTTTACAGTGCCATTTTAGTATTGTTTATTAGATCTTATTTTAAATAGTTACTCCACTGAGCTTGTGGACATGTAACTCACAAAAGTGGATGAGGTAAAACTTATCTTTGTGCTCATAGTCTGGTGAGTCTATTAGCCAAACAAAAATAATCAAAGTTTAGAGTTTCTTCTACTTGATCTGGAAATAATTATTTGTGATAAGTAAATTGAATTGAATAAACATATTGAGCACCTAGTATGTCAATTTAATTTACTGACTATTTTAATAGAGCAAGTCATGTCTTCAAAGTGCTAAGTAACAAAATGGCTTAACCAACAAGAAGCATAAAAACTCTATGAAACCAAATAAATAAAAAGAAACTTCCAGGTTAAGCAGAAAGCAAAGTAGTTTGCACTAAAACACTGGTGCATCATCTCATCCTCAAACTAATCATCAATGAAAGGCACTGGAAAACTTCAAAGAGAACAGCATACCAGTTCTCTCCAATTAAAGTAATCGACTCAAATTTATACAAACCAGATATTTCCTATAATTTAAAATTATAATGCCTACTCACTTTAATCTTCTAGCTGTGTAATGAAATCAGTTACTTCCACTAATAAGACTGACATTACTAAACTAACTCCAATGCAGCATTTTGATAATACAGTAATACACAAAATAATTTTCCAGATGTTTCAAGAATCAGCACCCATTTGAGATAGAAAAATATATACTGAGGTGTTTTGCAAGGATTTTTTATCTGAATAAAAAGAATAACATGATTTTCAATAAAAAAGAAACTGCATTTGCATCAAAACTTGCCACTTCACTTCAATGGGAAAGTACAGGTTTATAGATTCAAGCCCCAATCATTGTCCTGTCTACAGCACACTTGAATCTTTATATCTCTGCAAAAGAAAATGTGGCATTCATACAAAATTAAATATTTTGTTCTAATGTCCACAGTATATGCAGCATTAACCTCATATTTGCCCTATCTCTAAAATAAGATCAGAGTAATGTTTAGAGGCTATAGATATGGATAAATATCATTGTATTCATAGTAGTAACAGATGTTAAAATTATTAAAAATATATTCACTTTATTTACAAATGGCCAGTTATAAACAAAGTTAATGGTGGATTCTCCGTAACCGTTCTTTTACTATAACTTTTTGAGATTCTTTCTTCTTTCCACTTGTCATGTTTTGATAATGAATCCTTGCAACAGTTTCCATCTTGGGGAATAATCCCTTAAAAAGAAAAAGCATTTTTAAAAAATATTTTATTTATTTATTTCAGAGAGGAAGGGAGAGGTGAGATAGAAACAGCAGTGATGAGAGAGAATCATTGACCAGCTGCCTCTTGCACGCCCCCTACTTGGGATTGAGCCTGCAACCCTGGCATGTCCCTTGACCAGAATCAAACCCGGGACCCTTCGGTCCACAGGCCGATGCTCTATCCACTGAGCTAAACCAGCTAGGGCACAAAAAACATTTTGTATGAAATGGGGGGTTTTTTTGGTCAAATTGTTCCATAAATTAATTAAATACCATAGCCATTGTTATAAAGATGGCAGATTGGTTTCACTGTGATACAGCAGTTTTAATGTAGATATCAATTTTGAAATTTGTGATTAGTGTTCATTGTTGTATTTTAAAGTTTTGACAAGTTATTTTTGGCAGGCTGTTCCAAATCCTGAATGTATATTCATAGCCCTATCTCAAATCAACCTCAGTTTAAATAGACTGCATGACCTCTGCTTTGCCATACCACTTTTTTTAAAAATGTATCTTTCTTGTTAAAATTATTACAGATGTCCCTCTTTATCCCCCAATTGGCCCCTTCCCATTGGCTCCTCCTCTCTCCTCAGGTCTTCACTGTACTATTGTCTGCCCATGGTTATGCATGTATGTGTCCCACATGCACTTTTTTTCTCCACATTCCTATCTACCAGTTTCCACAATCCCCAACCACCACATAGGTGGTAAAACCTTTTGTTAGTTCCTAATATCACCTTCCAATGTTTATTTATACATGCATTTAGAATTTTGTCAAGCATTGCCAAAGTATTCCCCTTAAGGATTGTCATTTCATTCTCCCTCTAGCACTGTATGAGACTTTCCTCCCATAGATTTGCCAAGAGAATATGTTGCAAAACGTTGTTTTGTTTTGTTTTTGTTTGTTCTTTGGTTTTTGGGTTTTTTGCCAATCTAATAATGAAAATTTTGTGCTAATATGTAATTTTGACATTTGTCTTACTGTAATGGTGGTTGAGCACATTTTTATAAGTTTAAGGGCCATTTAAATTAGTTTTCTGTATTTTCACATAACCTTTCCCCATTTTTTATTAGAATGTTGTATCTCACTACTTATAGTAGGCATGAGGATGACACCCAGCTGGACTTTTTTATGTATATAATTTTAAGTTATCTTTATTATTGGAAGTATTACAGGTGCCCTCCCTCTTTTTTCCCCCAGTGGCCCCCTCTACCCAACTCCTATCCCCACCCCCAAGCCTTCACCACACAATTGTCTATGCTTATGGGCTACCCTAATATATAAAAACCCAGGGTCTGTAACGACCAAATGGATGACTGGTCCATCCCCCAGCCCCCAGGTTCCATTGACCAGGGGATGACTAACAGGGGAACTGGGGTCCTTCAAGCTCCAATGAATCCATGACAGCAGTGACTAGTGAGCAGGCAGGCAGAAGGCAGACCACTTGGTCTCTCCCTTGGCCCGCAGGTTCCCATTGATCAGAGGATGGTTAATAGGGAAACAGAGTTAGTGGCCTGGGAACTGGTGAGCAGCTGAAAGGCAGGTCTCTTGGTCGCTCCTGCTGGCCCTCAGACTCCAATCAATCAGTGGTGGAGACAGGGCAGAACTGGGGACTGGCTTCCTTAGTAGGCCTGTAGGTTCAATCTCCAGAGAACAGGCCAGGCACCAATGGACCAGCACCTCCAGCACAATCCCAACAACGCTACTGGCCTCCTGGAACTCGGCCTTGGGCACTGCAGCTGCTTGCCCTTCCTAGATGCTTCACAATGAAGAAAGGATAGTGCCAGCATCACCAGGGGCGACCAGCAGGGACTGACTGCTCTTTCTGTGCATCCTCCAGGTCACTCGAGCTGGCCCACACCCTCCCCACTCCAGATGAAGTGTGATCATTGCACAAGGAAGAAATGTAATAAAAAAAAAACAAAAACCGATGACCAAGAGAATGCCGCAGTCAACGTCTGGAGTCTGGCTCAGGAGAACTGAGAGAAGGGAGAATTCCATAAGTTGGCCAATGCCAAGATATTTCTGAGTGACTGCCTGGCGTGTGACAGTTGTGTGACTGCAGAGGAAGGAGTCCAAGTTTCTCAACAGAACACCAAGGACTTCTTCTGTGTTCTGAACCTTAATAAGAAATGTAATTTCTCACAGCACAAAGTGCTGGCAGTGTCCATGTGTCCTCAGTCTCTGCCTTATTTTGCTGCTAAATTCAGCCTCAGTGTCACTGCTGCATACAGAAGGCTCTGTGGATTTCTCAAAAGTCTTGAGGTGCATTGTCTTTGACATGATAGCTGCGGACTTCAGCATTCTGGAGAGTCAGAAGGAATTTATGTGTCAGTACTGCCAGCACCGTGAGGAAGAGCCCCGGTAACCCATGCTGACCCCCACCTGCCCCAGCTGAGATTGATATGCAGAGCGTGTGCTGGGTCACCCATCACCCCCCTACCTCTGCATGGCCAAGTCTCCACAGCAGATCATGGGCTCTCTGGTGAAGAATTACTTCACCAGACGGCAGAACTTGTCCTCGGACAAGATTTTCCATGTCATCATGGCCTCGTGTTATGACAAGAAACTGGAAGTCCTGTGAAAAGATGTTCCCACAACTTTACATAGTTCCCAGGGTGCTGACTGCATGTTAACCTCAGGTGAAATTGTCCAGATAATGGAGCAAAGTGACCTCGCCTCAAATGCCACTGTGGAGGACACTCTGTTTGGAGACATGAAGGAGAAGGAGGTGAGGCCCCATGAGGGTGCCAGCTCCAATGGGTACCTGGTACACAGCTTCAGGCACATGGCCAAGGAGCTGTTCATTGAGGACGTGGGAGTGCTCACCTTCCGCACCCTGAGGAACAAAGACTTCCAGGAGGTCAGCCTTGAAAGGGATGGAGAGGTTCTGCGTCACCCTTGAAAGGGATGGAGAGGTTCTGCTATGTTTTGAGGCTGCTTACAGCTTTCAGAGCATCCAGAAGTGGTCCTGAAGCTGTAGAGGGGCAAGTTCCCCTGCCACTTCGTGGAGGTCCTGGCCTGAGCTGGGCATACCCAAGTGGCAGGAGCCAGGCCCAAGTGGACGACAGATGTGCAGTCAGGGCACTGCTGAGGCAGATGGAAGGCATCTACTCTGCCATCCCGGTGTAGCACCCGGAGACCAGTGCCCATGTGCAGGAGCTGCACCAGGAGTGGCTGGGGCAGGGTAGGTGACTCCCCCCGGGCCCAGGCAGCCCTGCATACCACCTAGCAGGGCCCAGTGTAGCCTGCCAGGACATCAAGTGGTAAAGGTCCAGCAGACACCCAGCCTGCAGGCCACCTGAAGAGGGGTGTCAGACACGTAAAGGAAAGGCTTAGCATCTCTGTCATCACTTTGGTTTTCAGAATTCCTTGCTCCCCATCTATCGGCTCCCTCCCTCTGAGGGGTGCTGTCATCATCACATGAGTGCAACTGTAATATTGTGTCTCAAGAGGATTGCCCCAGTGTACGGATCCTTTTATCCGATGATGAAAAAATCCCAAAGAACAAGAGTGGAGACAGACTACTGTCCTTTAGGGTTAAAAAAACTCCAGAAGTGTCCTGGGAAGAGCTGAGACTTGGTTCTGTCCAAGCACCTCAAAGAGATTGGATGAGGAAATGGCCCAGTTTGGCCCTGACTTTACCCACTTATGTTACTCTTGAAGGTGTCTTTGCCACAATGTGAATAAACTGCCACCTTTTGGAAAGGGGGCTCATACGAAACTCTACATTGGGAATCAGGGGGCACTGGAGTGGAGGTCCCCCCATGCCCCTTTACATTTAGGTATTGAGCTGAACTCACTGTGGGGGAGGCCTGGCAAGGGTGACAGGTGTCACAGATAGAAGGATGGAGAATGGAAAGGTGGACACCCTGCTTGGTCCCTCCCTGGGTGGGGTCAGGCAGATGAAGGCCAGCCAACCCGCCCCACAATTGGGTGAGATAGCATCCTCTGTGTCCACCTCTCACCCCATGGGCCTGTCCACTCCCCTCAGCTCTGGACAGCCCTCTGCATTCCATGACAGTGCACTCTGCCCTCACATGCTGCTCACCCTAAGTGAGAAGGAAGAGAGCAGTTGACCTGCAGACAACTACACAGAAATATAGGGCTCACAGCTTGTGAATGCAGTGTTGGGAGCCTCGCCTGCCTCCATGACAGCGCTAAGGAGCTGGTAGTGAGCAGTGAATGGTAAGGAGCAGTGAGCAGTCAGACGGTAAGAAGCAAGGGGTCCTGAACTGCGAGAGTGATTTCCAACTGTTAGCTTAGGCCCATGCCCCATGGGGAATGGGCCTAAGCCGGCAGGTGGACATCCCCTGAGGGGTCCTGGACTGTGAGAATGTGCAGGCTGGGCTGAAGGCCCCCCCATGCACAAATTTCATGCACTAGGCCTCTAGTATGCATATATGCATATAAGTTCTTTGGTTAATCTCCCCCCCGCTTCCCTCTGAGATTCATCAGTCTATTCCATGCTTCTATGTCCCTGGACCTATTCTGTTCATCAGTTTATTTTGTTCATTAGATTATACACATAAGTGAGATCATGAGATACTTTGTCTTTCTCTGACTGGCTTATTTCGCTTAGCATAGTACTCTCCAGGTCCCTCCATGCTGTCTTGACGGGTAAGAGATCCTTCTTTTTTACAGCTGCATAGTATTCTATTGTGTAAATGTACTATGGCTTTTTTATTCTCTCCTCTACTTATAACCATAAAAATCCTAGAAGAAACCATAGGAAGCAAAATCTCAGATATCTCACATAGCAGAATTTTCACTGATATATTGCCTAGGGCAAGAGAAACAAAGGAAAATATGAACAAATTGGACTACATCAAAATAAAAATTTCTGCACAGCAAAAAAGACCACCAAAAAAATGAAAAGGGATCTCAGCTGGACCTTTAAGAAGGATGTACTGAAACCTTGCTCTCTGAAATGGTCTGAATCAACATTGTACCTACCCAGACTATGATGCTGTTTTGGAATCAAATTTTCCACCTGACAGTTTATGACTCTTCCCCACTGTCAGCTTATTCTGCACCCTACCTGGAGTGATTACTGAACTTTCCTGCCTTCTCTAGCTAGTGACGCTCACTTTTCTTCTCCTTTCGCCTTGAGAGAATGAGAGGCAATATAAAAGCTTTCTTGGGTGTTTATACAAGAAGATTGTGTCTACATGTAAAGGTCCACATATATAAAACGAAAATAATCTCATTTACTCTAATATTTGTCCTTTATTAAAATAATACACCAGCCAAAAATCATCATAGTGTAAGAACAAACTAGATACTAAAGGAATCTGAATGTTCATCACTTATAAACTCTCTCTGAAGAATAAATAATTCCTAGAAAATATATTGTACCCTAAAAATAAATGAACAATAAGTAAATAGAGGTATTTGTTAAAAATAAAAAATATGCTCATATATCACTTGAATAATTAAAATTAAAAAAAAAACAAAATAAAAAAAGAGAAAAATACAAGAAAGGATTGTCTATTCTTGTTCTTTTCTCACCTCCCACTTGCTCATCAATCCTTCCTATCAACTTCAATTCTGCTCTAACAAAGCTTTTGTTAAAGAAATCAATAGAGAATCCAAGATAGCTTCCCATCTTACATTTAAGTCCTAGAACCATTTTGAGTTTATTTTTGTGTATGGTATAAGTTGGCGATATAGTTTCATTTTTTTGCATGTATCTGACCAAATTTCCCAGCACCATTTATTGAAGAGAATATCTTGACTCCATTGTATGTTCTTGGCTCCTTTGTCAAATATTGATTGAGCATAATGGCTTGGGCTGAGTTCTGTGTCCTCCGTTCTGTTCCAATGGTCTATATGTCTGTTCTTTTGCCAGTACGAGGCAGTTTTCAGAATCGTGGCTTGGTAATATAGCTTGATATCTGGTAATGTGACCCCTCCAACTTTGTTCTTCTTTCTTAGGATTGCTATGGCTATTCGGAGTCTTTTTTTATTCCAGATGAATTTTTGGAGAGTTTATTCTAGATCTTTGAAATGTGTCATTGATATTTTAATGGAGATTGCATAGAATCTGTAGATTGTTTTGGGTAGTATGGACATTTTAATGATGTTGGTTCTAGCAATCCATGAACATGCTATGTTCTTCCTTTTGTTTATGCCTTCCTCTATCTCTTTTTTTCAATGTCCTATAGTTTTCTCAGTATAGGTGTGTTACATCCTTAGTTAAGTTTATTCCTAGGTATCTTAATTTTTTTGTTGCAATGGTAAATGGGATTGTTGTTGTTGTTTTTTCGTTTCTCTTTCTGTGAGTTCATTATTGGTGTATAAAAGGCCATAGATTTCTGCGTGTAAATTTTGTATCCTGCTACATTGGCAAAATCATTTATTAGGTCTAGTAGTTTTTTTATGGAGTTGTTGGGGTTTTCTGAGTACAATATCATGTCATCTGTGAATAAGGACAGTTTTACTTCTTTTCCAATTTGGATGCCTTTTATTTTTTCTTCTTGTCTGATCGCTATGGCTAGCACTTCCAGTATTATGTCAAACAGGAGTGGTGAAAGTGGGAATCCCTGTCTTGTTCCTGTTCTTAGGGGAAATGGATTTAGTTTTTGCCCATTGAGTTTGATTATGTGATTTTTGTCTCTCAGTTTGTTTATGTGATGTATCACATTTATTGATTTATAGATACTGTACCATCCTTACATCCCCGGAAAAAATCGCACTTAGTCATGGTGTATGATCTTTCTAATGTAATGCTCAATCTGATTTGCTAGAATTTTGTTGAGGATTTTAGCATCTATGTTCATCAAGGATATTGGCCTGTTATTCTCTTTTTTGTGGTATATTTAACTGGTTTTGGAATTAGGGTAATGCTGGCTTTATAGAAAGAGCTTGGAAGTGTGCCTTTCTCTTGAATTTTATGTAATAGTCTGTGGAGGATAGGTTTTAGTTCTTCTTTGAATGCTTGGTCGAACTCCCCTGTAAAGCAGTCCAGACCAGGGCTTTTGTTTGCTGGAAAATTTTTGGTCACTGCTTCAATTTCTTTGATAGTTATAGGCTTATTCAGGTTTTTTGATTCTTCTTGACTGAGTTTTGGGAACTTGTATTTTTCTAGGAATATGTCCATTTCATCTAGGTTTTCCATTTTGTTGGAATAAAGTTGTTCATAGTATTTTTTCATAATCATTTGTATTTCTGTGGGGTCTGTTGTTATTCACCCTTTCATTTCTGATTAATTGGGTCATCTCTCTTTGTTTCTTGGTGAGCCTGGCTAGAGGTTCATCAATCTTGTTTATCCTTTCAAAGAACCAGCTCTTGGTTTTGTTGATCTCTTGTATTGGTTTTTTTTTTTTTTGGCCTCTATGTCATTTATCTCTGCTCTGATCTTTATTATTTCCTTACTTCTGCTTACTAAGCTGTTTTTTTTAAAAAAATAAGAAAGAGAGAGGGGAACATAGGTATAAAAAAGCAATGAATAAATACTTATCAATAATTACTTTAAATATGAACAGATTAAATGCTCCAACTCAAAAAATTAGGTTAGCTGAATGGATAAGAATACATGATTCAGCTATACACTGTCTACAAAAGAATGACCTCATAATAAAAGATACACACAGACTAAAATGGAGCAATAAAATGCATTGTAATTGGAAATGAAAAAAGCTGGGGTAGCAATACTTAGACAAAATGGACTTAAAATAAAAGCTAAAAATAAAACAAAGAAGGGCATTACATAATTCTAAAGGGATCAATCCAACAATAGGATATAACTCTTGTAAACATAAGTGTACCCAACATATAAACACATAATCCTATCTAATAATAGTCAAACATGATAATTAACCATACCTCTACACTTCCCATTGGCTAATCAGTGTGATATACAACCAACCAAGATGGCGGCTGGCAGCCACGCAGCTGAAGCGAACATGAGGCTTGGTTGCCCTGGCGATAGAGGAAGCCAAGGTTCCCCGCCAGCCGCCTGGCTCTAAGCTCCTGAAGCAACAGCTCCAAAAGATACCATGTTTCAATTATAGAAGCTAAAAGATGCCAGTTAATTTGCATACTCAGGCTCCAAGCGGTGGAGCGAAGCCAAACAGGGGAGGCCGGCAAGGCAGGCGGGGAACCTGGGCTTTCTCCGTCACTGAAGCAAGCAAGCCTCCCTGTTCGCGTCAGCTGCCTGGCTGCCGGCCGCAGTTAATCTTGGCTGGCAATTAAGTTGCATATCTCCCTGATTAGCCAATGGGAAGGGTAGTGGTCATACACTAATTACCATGTTGCTCTTTTATTAGATAGGATAGGCCTGGAGCACGGTTGGGGGCCGGCTGGTTAGCCCTGCTGGCCCCCACCCATGAACCAGGCCTCTATCCTATATAATAAAAGGGTAATATGCAAAATGACCCTAAGAGCAGAAAGACTGCAAATAACTGGTCACTATGACACACACTGACCACTAGGGGGCAGACACTCAATGCAGGAGCTGCACCCTGGTGATCAGTACGCTCCCACGGGGGGAGCTCTGCTCAGCTCCAAGCCAGGCTGATGGCTGCCAGTACAGTGGTGGTGGTGGGAACCACTCCCGCCTCCTCAGCAGCACTAAGGATGTCAGACTGCAGCTTAGGCCTGCTCCCTGCTGGCAAGTGGACATCCCCCGAAGGACTCCCGGGCTGCCAGAGGGATGTCTGACTGCCAGCTTAGGCCCAATTCCCCAGGGAGCGGGCCTAAACCAGCAGGTGGTCATCCCCCAAGGGGTTCCAGACAGCGAGAGGGCACAGGCCACGCTGAGGGACCCCCCCCCTGCTCCGAAGTGCACAAAGTTTTGTGCACCGGGCCTCTAGTATTTAAATAAAATCTTGATAGACATAAAGGCAGTGATAGACAGTAACACAGTCTTAATAGGGGAATTTAACACACCATTGACATCTATGGATCAATCTTTCAGACCAGAAATCAATAAGGAAACAGCAACCTTAAATGACCACTAGACCGTATTGATTTAATTTATATTTACAAGGCAGTTCATCCTGAATCAGAAGAATATGCATTCTTTTCAAGTGCAGATGGACTATTCTCTAAGATAAATGCCATGCAAGGTTGAATATAAGTCTTAACTTATTCAAGAAGATTGAAATCCTATCAAGCATCCTCTCAGACCACAATAATGTGAAAGAATCAATTACAAAAAACGGAAAACATGGAGGCTAAATAACAGGTTACTAAACAATAAATGGTCCACAATGAGATCAAGGAAGAATCCAAGTTATTTTGAGACAAATGAAAATGAACAAACAACCAAAATATAGGATGCACTGAATGTAGTCTTAAGTGAAAAATTCACTGAAACACAGGACTACCTCAGGAAGCAATAAAAATCTCAAAAATAATCTAACCTTGCCTTAACCTGTTTGGCTCAGTGGGTAGAGCACCGACCTGTGGACTTAAATGTCCCAGGTTCGATTCAGGACAAGGGTATGTACCCTTGGTTGTGGGCACATCCCCAGTTGGGGTTGTGCAGGAGGCAGCTGATCAATGTTTCTCTCTTATTGATGTTTCTAACTCTCTATCCCTCTTTATTCCTCTCTGTAAAAAAATCAATAAAATATGCTTTAAAAAATAATCTAACACTACACTTAAAAAAAAACTAGAAAAAGAACAACAAGCCAAGCCCATGCTTGTTGGTAGGAGAAGGAAGGAAATAAAGATTACAGTGGAAATAAATGACATAGAGACTAAAAACTAAACAAACAAAACAAAAACACAAAATATCAATGAAACCAAGAGCTGGTTCTTTGAAAAGGACCAAGGTTGACAAGCCTTTAACCAGACTCATAAAGAAAAAAAGAAAGAGGATTAAAATAAATGCAATCAATAATGAAAGAAAAGTCACAACTGACACCACAGAAATATAAAGGATTGAAAGTAAATATTATGAAGTACTATATGCCAACAAATTGGACAACCAGGTTGAAATGGATAAATTCCTAGAAACATACAATCTTCCAAGTCTGTACAAGGAAGAATCAGAAAATCTGAGCACTGATTACAGCTAGTAAATTTGAATTAGTAATAAAAGAATCTATGAACTAACAAAGTTCCTTGACTGGATGGCTTCACAGGTGAATTTTGGCAAACATTCAAAGAAAATCTGCCTTTCAAATAACTCAATATCCTATATTATAAAAGCCTATGTGGCATCACGCACATCATCACAAGATGGCTGTCAAAAGATGGCCACCACAAGATGGCCAGCACGAAGGGCAGTTGTGGGCAATCAGGCCAGCAGGAGAGGGCACATGTGGGTGATCAGGCTGGCAGGGGAAGGCAGTTGGGAATGAACAGGCTGGCAGGGGAGGGAAATTAGGGGCAATCAGGCTAGCAGGGTAGGGCTGTTGAGGGCCACTAGTCCTGCAGGGAAGGACAGTTGGGGGGACCAGGCCTGCAGGGGAGGGCAGTTAGGAGCAACCAGGTTGGCAGAGGAGGGCAGTTCAA
>NW_006292594.1:0-1183 GCF_000327345.1 Myotis davidii | reverse complement strand
AATAAATTCAACTTTATAAAAAGATGAAACACACACACACACACGTAGGAAGACTCCAAAGCTCATTGTATGAGTCTGACATTATCCTAATTTGGAAACCAGATAAAAACACTGCAAAGAAAGGAAATTATAGGCCAATATCCCTGATGAAGATAGATGTTAAAATCCTCAACAAAATATTAGCAAACCATAACCAGCAATACATTGAAAAGATGATACACCATGATCAAGTGGGATTTTATTCTAGGAATGCAAGGTTGGTACAATACTTGTGAATCAATAAATGTGATTCACCACATAAATAAAAGGAAGAATAAAAATCACATTTTCATATAAATAAATGCAGAAAAGGATTTGATAAAATGCAGCACCTATTAATGATAAAAACTTTCAGCATAGTGTGAATAGAGAGAAAATACCTCAACATAATAAAGGCCATATATGACAAACTTACAGCCAACATCATACATATTGGGCCAAAACTAAAAGTATTTCCATTAAGCTCAGGAACAAGATAGTGATGTCTACCTTTACCAATTCTATTCAACATAGTACTGGAAGTTCCAGAAAGAAAAATCATTGAAAAAGAAAAGTCATCAAAATTAGAAAGGAAGAAGTAAAATTGTCATTATTTGCAGATGACACTAAACTGTATATAAATAGCCCTAAAGATTTCACCAACAAAATTGCTACATTTGAGGAATGAATTCAGCCAAATGGCAGGATACAAAATTAATGTTCAGAAATTGGTGGCAATTTTATGCACCAATAATGAACTATCAGAAGGAGTAACTAAGAAATCAATGCCGTTTACAATTGCAACAACAACAAAATACATAGAAATAAATTTAACCAAAAAAATGAAAGACATGTACTTGAAAATTTGGAAGATACTGAAGAAAAAAATTGAGAAAGATAGAAATAAGTGGAAGCACATGCTGTGATCATGAATAGGAAAAATTAACTTCATTAAAATATTTATAGTAGCCAAAGCAATCCATAGTTTAAAAACAATTTCTATCAAAATACCAATGGCATATCTTGTAGAACTAGAACGAATATTTCAACTAAAGGACTTGTATGCATGCATATAAGCCTAACCAATGGACACAGACACCAGGGGGATGAGGGCATGAATGGGGGGTGGAGCAGCAATGGGGGGGATAAGGACACATATGTAATA
>NW_006292593.1:0-477 GCF_000327345.1 Myotis davidii | reverse complement strand
ATAGAGTGGCTTTCTGTGCTAGGTGTCTTATAGAGCCTAGTGTCTCAGCCTCCCCAATTACCTGAGGTGGACACTCTTGGTGCACTCCTTTGTGGGCTTTGTGCACAGTCTTATTGTAGTTAAGCCTTGATTGTTGTAGGTGTGGTGAAGCCTTGATTGTTGTTGTATCACTTGGAGGAATTGACTTCCAGGCCAATTGGCTGTGAGACAGCTGTGTCTACGGTGGGAGAACTTCTGTGCTGGACACACCCTTATGAGGCAAGAGTTGCTTCAGTGGGACTTTGGTACTCACTGAGTCTGCTCCCTGAGTGTGTCCCTTATGGATCTGAGGAGTTGTAATCTGGATGGTCCCCTCTGACCACTGGGCACACTGGCTCTTGGATCTAAGGAGGTGCTAATTTAGCCTGTGCTTGAGTCTACCCAGCTGGAGCTATGAAGAGATCAGCAGATTCCTCTTTGTTTGGGGTTTGGAGGTGC
>NW_006292592.1:0-638 GCF_000327345.1 Myotis davidii | reverse complement strand
ACCACACTATTGTCTGTGTCCATGGGCTATGTCTATATATATAGAAGTTCCTGGGAGGGATAGTTGTGGTGTGGAAAGCGACAATGGGGGAAAAAAAGGAACATCTGTAATACTTTCAACAATAAATATAAATTTAAAAAAAGATAAAGCAAAAAAATGGTTATATGTTGTATTAAGCAGGAATTTTCTTAAAAGCCATCTTTTAATCATGGAAACTGAAGTTTGCTAGCCTATGTTTGTACCTAATACACTTCAATATATGAACTTTTGGAAAATAAATTTGACAATCCTTCCAGGGTTTGAATTTTAAGAAACTTTTTCTTTACCTACAATTGGCTTTAGATCACTCCAATTGGCTCTGGAATGCCTCGAGTATTTGTTTTCTCTGTTATGAAGGAAAATTTTCTCCTTAAAGAACATGTGAAGCTTTGTCAAATAATAACTGTATTATGCTTTCATTTACAGCTTTGTTATTCAAGAATACTGTGTTTTGCAGAAAGGACAAGATTCCATGTCATTTGCAAGTATTACTGATTCTTAAACTTTTTGTGTTGCAGATATAAGAAAGCATTTTAAAAGCAATTTGGTAAATTATGTATTTCTCTCCTACCTGTCCCTCCAGTATTTGGCAATTCTTA
>NW_006292591.1:50547-51569 GCF_000327345.1 Myotis davidii | reverse complement strand
ATTTCCGCAAATCAATAACTGTGATACATCACAAACAAATTGAAAGAAAATACCATATAGTCATTTCAATAGATGCAGAAAAAACATTTGACAGAATCCAACACGCATTTTTGATAAAAACTCTCAGCAAGGTGGGAATAGAAGGATCATACCTCAACATAATAAAAGCCATATATGACAAACCCACAGACAACATCATACTCAATGGTCAAAAACTAAAACCATTTCCCCTAAGAACAGGAACAAGACAGGGATGCCTACTCTCATCACTCCTGTTCGACATAGTACTGGAAATATTAGCCATTGTGATTAGACAAGAAGAGGAAACAAAAGGCATCCAAATTGGAATTGAAGAAGTAAAACTGTCCTTATTTGCAGATGACATGATATTGTACATAAAAAACCCTAAAGACTCCATCAAAAAACTATTAGACTTAACAAATGAATTTGGCAACGTAACAAGATATAAAATTAACGCCAAGAAACTATGGCATTTCTATACACCAATAGTGAACTTACAGAAAGAGAGACTAAAAAAGCAATCCAATTTTTTTAAATTAAATCTTTATTGTTCAGATTATTACATTTGTTCCTCTTTTTTCTCCTCATAACTCCCCTCCTCCCAGTTCCCGCCCCACCCTCCGTCCTCACTCCCCACCCACTGTCCTCATCCATAGATGCACGATTTTTGTCCAGTCTTTTCCCGCATCTCTCACACCCCTTTCCCCACCCAAGAATAGTCAGTCAATTCCCTTTCTATGTCCCTGATTCTATTATAATCAACAGTTCATTCTGTTCATCAGGTTATTTATTCACTTGATTCTTATATTCACTTGTTGATAGATGCGTATTTGTTGTTCATAATTTGTATCTTTACCGTTTTCTTCCTCTTCCTCTTCCTCTTCTTTTTTTTTTTTTTTTTTTTTTTTTTTTCTTTTTTTTAAGAAATCTGGGTCCCTGGGGCTGGCTTAAATGTTATTCATTGCCTGGAGATATTGTGAGGTGGAGAATCTCAGTTTTCT
>NW_006292591.1:43277-47508 GCF_000327345.1 Myotis davidii | reverse complement strand
ATCAACTGAAGGACTTGTATGCATGCATATAAGCATAACCAATGGACATAAGTCACTGGGGTGGGGGGGGGTAGGGGAGGCCAGGGGATTGTCAAGGGTGGGAAAAAATGGAGACATATTTAATACTCTTTGTAATACTTTAAACAATAAAACAATAAAAAAGAATGATCTTATTCTTTCATTTAGAGGTTGTTTTTTTATCTCCCCATTCTGGCTACTTCATCGGTTTGTGACTATGTATTAAGTAGATCTGCTAGCTTCCCAATTTCTAGTGCAGGACAATGTCAAATGCTGTTTTAGATTAATTAGATCAGGCAAAGACTCAAAGCCTCTAGATCAGTGATGATGAACCTTTTTAGCTCGGTGTGTCAGTATTTTGAAAAACCCTAACTTAACTCTGCTGCTATGTCACATATAGAAATTTTTTGATATTTGCAACCATAGTAAAACAAAGATTTGTATTTTTGATATTTATTTTATATATTTAAATGCCATTTAACAAAGAAAAATCAACCAAAATAATGAGTTCGCTTGTCACCTCTGACATTCCTCTCATAGGTTCGCCATCACTGCTCTAGAGACCTGCCTCTGTCTGCAGACTGATTGCATTCAGTTTTGAGTAGCCTCAGGCAATCATCCACTGAGAGGTTTTCCTACAGGATGGGACAATTGCTTCTTCCTGGTGGCTGATTGTTATTCTCAGTCTCTTAATAGGTCCCAGAAACTCCACAGGTTGGGGTAAGTGATTTTTCAATAGGGTGTGGCAACTAACCTCTCTCCAGCCAAAAACCAACTATATACAAAGGTCTGCCTGAGAAAGATGTCCTCTGGAGTGTGAGAGAATGACTCAGCAAAGGAAACCAGGGTTTCTGAGCTGTAACCCCAGAACCCCCAACCCTGGCTTTTGCTCACAGAGCTCATGTCCACTCTGCCCTGCCTCAGCCAGAGACAAAGGTGAGTGAGCTGCACATGAAATTTTGTGGGTTGGTCCTTTAAGAGGTTGCCTGCATTTCCAGCCATCTCTCACTGTCAGACAGCAACTCTGCTGCTTTTCACAACTAGGTGTTGTGTGGGCACCTTTCTCAGTTCTGATGCTTTTGGCTGGGGAGCCCAGCTTGGCATTTAGATCCCAGAGTTCTCAGTGGCAATCCCGCACAGCTGAGATATCGCTCCAGGACTGCAGCTGCTATTTGTGAAGGCTCAGCCAGCCCTCTCATATATCTGCCCTTTCTACCAGTCTCTATGCAGTCTCCTGTTTCTGCCATTGGTTATCAGGATTCTCTCCAGCTAGTCCTGAGTTGATTAATCAAGACGTTTTCTCTTTACTTTAGTTGTAATTCCAGTTTGGTCCTGGGAGCATGTCAGTGTAGCATCCACTTCCTCCACCGCCATTTTTTATCTCACCCATTTTAAAAAAATATTTTTTTATTGATTGCAGAGAAGCAGGGAGAGGGAGAGAGAGAGAGATAGAAACATCAATGATGAGACTCATTGATTGGCTACCTACCTCATGGCTTCCACTGGATATTGAGCCCACAACCTGGGCATTTGCCCCGACCTGGAATCGAACCGTGACCTCCTGGTTTAGAAGTCTATGCTCAAGCAATAAGCCACACTGGCTGGGCCCCATTTTGTTTTTGATGTTAGAATTTACCTCCTTTATATTATGTATTCATTAACAAATTATTATAACTATATTACTGTAATACATTTGTTCTTTATCTTTTATACTAGAGTTAAATGATTAACTCAGTACTGTATTATAGTATTAAAGTATTCTGAAATTGACAATAAAATTACCATTTTCAGTGTATTTTATAATTTTATATATTTTTCTGTCTGTATTTTCTTGCATCTGATTGAGTATATTCAGAACTGCAATGTTGAATTCTCTGTCATTTATTTCACATCTTTCCAAGTGTTCCACCTTGATTTCTTTTTTATTTTATTGATCAAGGTATTTAATATGTGTGCTTATCTCTCCATTGTTCCCCAATCCCCCTCCCCCCCACTCATGCACTCACCCCCCTGGTATCTGTGTACATTGGTTATGCTTATATGCATGCGTACAAGTCCTTTGGTTGATCTCTCCCCCTTACCTCCACCATTACCTATCTTCCCTCTGAGGTTTGATGGTCTGAAAGATGCTTCACTCTCTCTAGATCTGTTTTTGTTCACCAGTTTATGTTGTTCATTATTTTCCATAAATGAGTGAGATCATGTGATATTTATCTTTCTCTGACTGGCTTATTTCGCTTAGCATAATGCTCTTCAGTTCCATCCATGCTGTTGCAAATGGTAAGAATTCTTTCTTTTTTACCGTAGCATAGTATTCCATTGTGTAGATGTACCACAGTTTTTTAATCCACTCATCTGTTGATGGGCACTCATCTGTTGATTAGGCAGCTTCCAAATCTTAGCTATGGTAAATTGTGCCACTATGAACATAGGATGCCTATATCCTTTCTGATGGCTGTTTCTAGTTTCTTGGGATATTCCACCTTGATTTCTTGAGATTTTTTTAAAATTTATTTCTGAGCTCCCTCATTTCTGTGCTTATAGGTATTTGCTGGTTTCCTTTGTCTAGCCATCTGTTGTATTACAGACTTTTCTCTAGCAACTTTCTCTTAAGAAGTCTTTTATTATTTTCCAGTAGGTGGCACTGAATCACAAGACTTTTATTTATTTATTTATTTATTTATTTATTTATTTTACCTCTTACCTCCCAGAGCTGCCCTTCTTGGCTTCTATCAGACAGGACAGCTGCACTGCCTGGGTGTGGGGTTTATTTTGCCCTGGGCCTCTGCGAGGTCCTCCCCACCCCTGCCTTACCCAGGGATCAATCACAGAAGATAATAGTGATTCTACTGCAATAGCTCTGTTTGCAGATAGTGTGCTCCTCCACTGGACACCAAGGGCAACTGGAGGTGAGTTTTGGGAATCCAAAGCATGGCCGGGTTCTGTGGGTGCATTTATTTGTCTGAAACACCACCACTTGACAGCGCAGAGCCATGGCACAACCCCTAAGCTGTGTGCTTGCTTGGGCATCTCTGCTGGCTCAGCCCCTGTTCTCACCACTCACCCTGCTGGAGAGCCCACCAAGACTCTGTTCCTCCCTGCCCACTGAAGCTCCTGCTACCATGGGTTCCCCAAGCCCCCACTTCCTCTGCAGTCTCCAGGCCAAGCTGTTTGCCAGCTCCCAGCTGCAGAGCTGCGTACATGGTGTTCTGAGCTCTCTTCCCTTCTCGCCTCTTCATTTATTCCTGATTGCCCACACTTAGATACTTCAATGCACAAATCTCTCAGGTGCACATCTATCTTGAGTAGGGAATCCTTTGTTGAGTTATAGTTGATTAACTAGTTGAAGTTTCAGGGGGAGAGATGGAGGGTTTCTCTCATGCTGCCATTCATCTGATGTCACCCTATATATGTTGTTAGTTAGCATCATTTTGTTTAAGTCTGAAGAACTTTCTAGCATTTCTTGTAGGGCAGGTCTAGTGATAATGAGCTCCCTCCTTTTATATTTTTAATCCTCACCCGAGAATATTTTTCGTATTTCTTTTTTTTTTTTTGAGGGAGTGGGAGTGTGTATGTGTGTGTGTGTGTGTGTGTGTGTGTGAGAGAGAGAGAGAGAGAGAGAGAGAGAGATTATTTATTTATAGGGGGCAGGGGGAAAGAGGAAAGAAGGGAGTGGAGAGAGAGAGACATCAATGTGAGAGAGACACATCGACTGGTTGCCTTCCACATTCACCCCTACTGGGGCAGGGAGGGAGCCTCCAATCCGGGAATTGAACCTGCAACCATTTTGTGCATGGGCTGACCACTGAATCACACCAGCCAGGGCAGTGATCTTAATCCTTTTGGTTGTCTAGTAAAGTCTTTAGCTGTCCTTTATTTCTGAATAACATCTTTGCTGAATAAAGTAAACGTTTTTATTTCAATATTTTGAATACATCATCTCACTCTGACCTGTCTGAGGTGGGTCTCTTGTAGACAGCAAATATATGGGTCATGTTTTTTTATCCATTCAGCCACTCGATGTCTTTTGATTGGAGCATTTAGTCCATTTACGTTTAAAGTTATTATTGAAAGGTACTTGTTTGTAACCATTTCTATTTTTTTGTGCCTCTTTTCTTTCTTAGCTTTTTATTTCTTCTTGTTACACAAATCCATTTAGCATTTCTTGCATTGCTGGCTTGGTGGTGATAAACTCCCTTAGCCTTTTTTTTTC
>NW_006292591.1:40755-42745 GCF_000327345.1 Myotis davidii | reverse complement strand
TCCTCCTGCACATCTCCCACTGGGACTGTGCCCACAACCAAGGTACATGCCCTTGACTGGAATTGAACCTGGGACCTTACAGTACGCAGGCTGATGCTCTATCCACTGAGCCAAACCGGTTTCGGCCCGTTTCTTTTTGGTTCTTACATAAGTTGTTGATTTTTTCATCCGTTTCTTCTTGATTCTTGTGTAAGTTGTTTTTTTCCTCCATCTGATTTATGCATTGTAGGACCCTTAATCTGAATTCTTTTCTGTCATGCTGAATGCCACTGTTTCACTTAGCTGCTTTTTTGGTGAGTCCTCCTTTTCTTTCCTTTGGAGGTTTCTTTGTCTACCCATATTTGATTTCACCGACATAACTAGATGTTCCTCATTCAGGGGCTGCTCCTTGGGTGGCAGTGGCTTCTTGGTCTATGGTTGCTCCTCGGGCGGTTGTGGTAGAAGCTGCTCCTCTGTTGGCAGCAGCTCCTCTGATGGTGCTGTTCACAGCTGTGGTGGCTCCTCTGGCTGGTCGGGGGAGGCTTCACACACAGCTGCTGTTCCTCAGACAGAGGGTGTGCTGATCTCGACGCTGCTGTTCCTTGGATGGGGGCGGGATACACATGCAGCTGCTACTCCCTGAACTGGTGCAGACTGCCCATGTGGCTGCTGATCCCTGGATGGGGGCTGGCTGCACGCTGCTGTTGTTCCTCTGATGTGGTGGGCTGCTTGTGGGGCTACTGCTCCTTGGACTTGGACAGGTTGATTGCAAGTCTGCTGCTCCTCGGACGGGGGTGGGCTGCTTGTGAAGCTGCTGTTCTTTGGATGGGAGTGAGCTGCATGCGTGGCTGCTCCTCCTCGGATGGGGGCGTGCCACTCACTCGGCTACTGCTCGTCGGATAGGTGCAGGCTGTTGCGGCTCTGCTCCTCGGACTGGTACGTGCTGCTCAGGGCTGCTGCTCCTCAGATGTGGACAGGCCGCCCATGTGGCTGCTGCTCCTCGGACCGGGTTGGGCTGCTGCTGCTCCTCGAATGGGGCCGGGCTGCTTGCAGAACTGCTGCTCCTCGGATTGGGCAGACTGCTTGTGCAGCTGTTGCTGCTTGGATGAGGGCAAGATGCTTGTGCAGCTGCTGTTCCTCAGACTAGTGCAGGGTGTGCACAGCTGCTGCTCCTCGGATGGGGGCAGGCTGCGCAGGGCTGCCGCTCCTCAGACCTAGGAAGACTGCTCGTGTCACTGCTGCTCCTCGGACAGGTTGGACTGCTCACGTGGTTGCTCCTCCTCAGACGGGGAAGCGGGCCACTCACACAGCTGCTGCTCCTTGGAGAAGGGCAGGCCACATGAGGCTGCTGCTCTTAGGCTCGAATCAGGTTGCTCACGGGGCTGATGCTCCCTAGACAAGAGTGCACTGCTCACGTGTCTGCTGCTCTTGTGGTTGAAAAAATAATGTGAAAATAAGTAGGAAATAAAGGAACAACAAAAAAAAGGAGAACAAAGAAAAAAAGCAAAAAAAAAGCCTAACAAAATAATAATCCTATCTAATAAAAGAGAAACATGGTAATTAGCTGTACGTCTACTACCCCTCTCATTGGCTAATCAGGGTGATATGCAAATTAACTGCCAGCCAAGATGGCGGCTGGCAGCTAGGCAGCATGAAGCTAACATGAGGCGTGCTTGCTTCAGTGACGTCAGAAACCAACATTCCCCGCCTGCCTTGCCAGCCTCTGAGCTAGCAGTTTTAAACATTGTTACAAATATAGGAGCTAAACAAAACCCCAGAAACCTGCTTTCAGCCAGCCATGATCTCAGAGCTGGAGTTGATACAGTGTTTCGATTATAGAACCCAAACAAACCAGATACCTGCTTTCAGCAGCAGAGGCCTCAGAGCTGGAGCCAGGGCTAAAGCTGGCCCAGAATAAAAAAAAAAAGAAAAAAAGGAGCATTTGGGAGCTTCAGTCACCCGCCAGCCTGAAAACAGCCCTCAGTGCCTCACCCAGACTGGCCAGGCCCCC
>NW_006292591.1:38696-40254 GCF_000327345.1 Myotis davidii | reverse complement strand
CCACACACACACACACACACGGCACTTGCTTCGAGCCTCCGTGGCCAGACTGCGGCTTAGGCCCACTCCTCTCGGGAGGAGTAGGACTTCCCCTGAGGCCACCTGGACTGTGAGAGAGTAGGCTGGGCAGAGGGACCTCCCCACCCAACCCCCAGTGCACAAATTTCGTGCACCGGGCCTCTAGTAAAAAAATAAAAATGAAAAATTGAAATGTCATTCCTTTGGCTGGCTTAAGATCCCAGTTTTCTGGAATGTCTGTGATTTTGTTGTTGTTGTTGTCATTGCTGGGACTGAAAGCCCCTCTATAGGCCAGACCCTGTTAACTCCCAGGGACTAATAAGATTATTTTAATCCTACATCTCATTCAGGATGGAATCTGGATGTGGCTGTATTCCTTGCCTGGGGGCTGAAGGGAGGGATGAGGTTATTACTTTATGAGAAAATGGCTTAGGGGTGTCTCAGCACTCAATTTGCTGACACTTCTCCTGGCCCCCCTTCTCTCCCCAGATTCCACTTGTCCGCACCTTCTCCTGCTCTTCAGCACAGGTGAGTGTCTGTATCCGAAATGTCCTATGAACAGGGTTCAGTGAAAACAAACAAACAAACGCCGGCCGCAGAAATGGGGAAGGCTGAGTCTCTATAAGCTCCTCTCTTACTGGCACTGCATGGTCTGGTCAGTGCTTCAGGCTGCCCCTTTTAGGCTCAGTCCTCCGTAATTATGGAACCCAGATCTCAAATCCCCGGGCGCTAACAGTCCCGCGGATCTCTTTTCCACAGTGAGGGGCTGTGCCTGTCCCAAGAGACGTGGCTGTGTGCTGTTCGGTCTCCCTGTGACCCTCTGGGCTCAGAGGTCTGGCAAACTTTCCTGCTCAGATCCCTGGTTTTTTTCCCTTCCAGGGGAACTCTGCCCTTCCCGGCTGCAAACTGTCTCACCAGCTGAGTATACTTGGCCAATTCGGGGTGGGTGTTATTAGTTTCAGCTGCTCACTCCATTTGTTCGGGGACAAACTCTGGGCCCCGTCTGCCTATTCTGCCACCATCTTGTCTCCTCTAGTTGTATTTTTGAAGTGGTTGTGCGAGGCAGCAATTTCTGGTGTTTGTTTTTTTTTGTAATTCGTTTTTTAATTTTTTTTAATTAAATCTTTATTGTTCAGATTATTACAGTTGTTCCTCTTTTTACCCCCATAGCTCCCCTCCACCCAATTCCCACCCAACCCTCCGCCCTCACCGCTCCCCCAATGTCCTCATCCATATGTGCACGATTTTTGTTCAGTCTCTTCCTGAATCCCACACACCCCTTTCCCCCCAAGAATAGTCAGTCCACTCCCTTTCTATGCCCCTGATTCTATTATAATCACCAGTTTATTCTGTTCATCAGGTTATTTATTCACTTGATTTTTAGACTTACTTGTTGATAGATGTGTATTTGTTGTCCATAGTTTGTATCTTTACCATTTTTCTTGTTCTTCCTCTTCTTAAAGGATACCTTTCAGCATTTCATATAATACTGGTTTGGTGGTGCTGAAGTCCTTTAGCTTTTCCTTATCTGTGAAGCTCC
>NW_006292591.1:37205-38382 GCF_000327345.1 Myotis davidii | reverse complement strand
GATTTTTGAGGCAACTCCATACTGTCTTCCATAGTGGCTGCACCAGTCTGCATTCCCACCAGCAGTGCACAAGTGTTCCTTTTTCTCCACATCCTCTCCAGCACTTGTCATTTGCTGATTTGTTGATGATAGCCAGTCTGACAGATGTGAGATGGTATCTGTATTCTTTTTTCATTTTGCTTTTCCGGTTGGGTGTTTTTTGCTTCTTTGTATTTCAAATCTTTGACTTGATCCTTGAGATCCTCTAGTATGCTGTTGGATCTCTGTAAATTATTCTTCATTTCAGTCAGTGTATGCTTAATTTCTAGTTGGTCCTTTATCACAACCTCAAGGGTCTCATTAGATTTCTTGAGGGTCCCATTAAGTTTATCAGTGGTTTCTAGAAAATTCTTGAAAAACCTTAAAAGTGAGGTTTTAAACTCTATATCCAGTAGTTTGCTTTCCTCCATTTCTGTCATTTGTGTCCTGTTTCTTTGTCTCCGCATTTTTTATGCTTTGCTGTGTCGATAGAGTGGCTTTCTGTGTTAGGTGTCCTATAGGGCCCAGTGGCTCAGCCTCCCCAATTACCTGAGGTAGACACTCTTGGTGCACCCCCTTGTGGGCTTTGTGCACAAGCTTGTTGTAGTTAAGCCTTGAATGTTTTAGGTAACACTGGGAGGGATTGACCTCCAGGCCAATTGGCTGTGAGAATCAGCTGTGTCTGCAGTGGGAGAACTTCTGTGCTGGAAACACCCCTCTGGGGCAAGACTTGCTTCAATGGGCCTTTGGTGCTCACTGAGTCTGCCCCCTGAGTGTGTCCTTTATGAATCCGAGGAGCTGCAATCTGGATGGTCCCACTCTGACCACTGGGCACACTGGCTCCTGGCTCTCTAAGGACGTGCTAATTTAGCCTTTTCCTGAGGCTATCCAGCAGGAGCCAGCTGTGACGCAATGCAAGTTTCCCTGGGGCCTTAGGACAGCTGTAGTTTGTTAGGTAATTATCAGATTGCAAAGGACCAGGCCTTTCATATGCAAAAGCCTCCATGGCTTGGGCAGGGTGAGGTCCCAGGTGATCAACAGGGCGGATTTATAATTTCTTTAGAATAGTCTTTGGGGTTCTCTATATAAGTACAGGGGTCCTCAAACTACGTCCCACAGGCCACATGCAAATACAAATATTGTATTTGTTCCTGTTTTG
>NW_006292591.1:31596-37019 GCF_000327345.1 Myotis davidii | reverse complement strand
GTCTATTTTATTGATTTTTTTACAGAGAGGAAGGGAGAGGGATAGAGAGTTAGAAACATTGATGAGAGAGAAACATTGATCAGCTGCCTCCTGCACACCCCCTACTGAGAATGTTGTGCCCGCAACCAAGGTACATGCCCTTCACCGGAATGAACCTGGGACCCTTCAGTATGCAGACTGGTGCTCTATCCACTGAGCCAAACCAGTTAGGGCACAAACATATCTTTTAAAATATGTCAGCCCTAGTGTTGAAGGTATAATTCAAAATGTTAATTATTGGCAATATACTATAAAGCACAATGAAGGACCCTTGATTTAAATAACTGAAAGACATGCTTTGCTCAGGATACTGTTGCACACATACCATATGGGTTGTTTTACAGCAGATGCTAGTTTGCCAAACTTCAGATGGCAAAATGCTGAGTTGTGGTTGATATTATCCTGCCATCTGTTTGTTGTTGCCCTAGAGGATTTATGGCGAAACTTTTGAGCTTAGCGTGTCAGCATTTTGAAAAAACCTAACTTAACTCTGGTGCTGTGTCACATATAGAAATTTTTTGATATTTGCAACCATAGTAAAACAAAGATATATATTTTTGATATTTATTTTATATATTTAAACTAGAGGCCCGGTGCACAAAAATTTGTGCACTCAGGGGGGTCCCTCAGCCCGGCCTGTGCCCTCTCACAGTCTGGAACCCCTTGGGGGATGTCCACCTGCTGGCTTAGGCCCGCTCCCTGGGAGAATCAGACCTAAGCTGGCAGTCAGGCATCTCTCTGGCATCCCAGGAGCCCTCAGGGGATGTCCACTTGCCAGCTGGGAGCAGGCCTAAGCTGCAGTTGGACATCCTTAGCACTGCTGAGGAAGCAGGAGAGGCTCCCGCCACCACAGCTGTGCTGGCAGCCATCAGCCTGGTTTGTGGATGAGCAGAGCTCCCCCTGTGGGAGCACATTGACCACCAAGGGGCAGCTCCTGCGTTGAGCGCTGCCCCCTGGTGGTCAGTGCGCATTATAGCAACCGGTTCTTGTTCCACCATAACAGTTGCTTAGGCTTTTATTATATAGACTAGAGGCCTGGTGCACAAAAATTTATGCACTCGGCTATTTAACAAAGAAAAATCAACCAAAAAAATGAGTTCGTGTGTCACTTCTGACACGCGTGTCATAGGTTCACCATCACTGCCCTAGAGAGTCTGGTGGCATGTAATGTTGAGATCACCTTGTGGCCACCACTTCTTTTCTCACAGGTAGAACATTCATATCCTTATGATGCAAGGCCTAGCAAAAAGCCTCCCATGCCCGTTGGATATCCCAATGTTCTGTTTGACAAATTCTGTTGCCTCTTCAAATATGTTGTTGATTTTGGGTTCTGCCTTATTTGCTCATTTCTTAATCTGTCATTTGCTTTGTTTACACTTTTTTTTTTCATTGATCTGCACATAGTTGCTGTGGCTAGCAATCTGAAAGAGAAGACCGCCACCACCTGCTGCGGTTGCTGCACATTTTCCAACTTTCTGAAACAAAAATCCTGCACACCAGCATGTCACTCTGCCCATTACAATCTGAGCGGCTGCTGAGTATTTTTTTTTTTTTTTTTACCATTGGTCCAGACTGTGACCCCAAATGCTGGGGTCCAGCCCCAGCATGTCCAGGGATCCCCAAAGGTGTGGATGAAGTCGGCGAAGAAGGAATGACACGGAGACAGCATTCAGTTGATCAGCAGCCTTGCCAGGATCTCTAACCACAATCTCCAGCCAAGTTCTGTGTCCATGTTCTCTTGCTAGGTTCTCCAGTCAGGTTCTCCAGGTCCTCCAGCCAGGTTCTGTAGCCATGTTCTTTTGCTAGGTTCTCCAGCCAGGTTCTGTCTAGGTGCTCCAACCAAGTTCTGTAGCCAGGTTCTGTCCAGGATCTTTGCCATGTTCTCTCCAGCGAAGTTCTTCTGTCTCTAGGTTCTGTGTAGGTTCTTTCTTCTAAGTTCTGTCTCCTGTTGTCTTGTTGCATCTGTATTTATACCAGTTGATTCTAATCCTATCAATCTCTATTCCAAAGGTTAGGGCGTTTCTTATCTCCATTCCAGGGAGTAAAGATTATGTACTTAAGCATGATTGTTCGTAGTTAAAGTGATTAATTACCCACCTGGCAGTTAAGAGGTTTTATTCCCTTCCTAACTGCAGGGAAAAATCCTTACCTGGGGAAACAACCTTTCTCGGAGAGGAGACCTTGGTTAAAACACAGCGCCAAGAAACTGAGCAAACATATTAAGAACAGTATTCCATATATGCCAGGTCCCTTGAAACAGCAAGGATGGACCGGCTCCTGGCACCCAAACACGATTCCACTAGTCGTGTCTTCTTGAATACTCGGCTAAATCCAACACTTGGTTTTCATATTCTTGGTGAGGGGAGTTCTGGTTTGCCATGATACTGTAGCCTGCAGTTGTATTGAAAGTGGTCCGTGCCCACCCTCCTCTCACTCCAGTACTTAAAAAAACAAAACACCTCCTTGAGGATATGTTAGAGAGAGAGAGAGAGAGAGAGAGAGAGAGAGAGAGAGAGAGAGATGAGAGAGAAACATCAATGAGTTGCCTCCCATATGCCCGCGGACCAAGGAACCAAACCTGAAACTCCAAAACCCAGGTAGGTTCCCAGACCAGGAATCAAACCTTAAACCTCTCGGTGCCCTGGAAGATGCTCCAACCCACTGAGCCATCAGGCCAGAGCATCTCTCTCCACTGCTTTAAGAGCCGTTATCTTTTTTTGTTATTGATTTCTGTTTGGGGGGGCAATGTAGATGACTGTATTATCTAAGACATTATTTCTCCAGCATTTATTAAGGTTTGTATCTTGGCCTAGTGTGTGGCTAATCTTTGTAAAATTTCCATGTGTGCCTGAAAAGGAAGGAACTCTTACCATTTGCAACGGCATGGATGGAGCTGGAGAGCATTATGCTAAGTGAAATAAGCCAGTCAATGAAGGAAAAATACCACATGATCTCCTCAAACAGATTGTCAAACTGCAGCGGGAAGGCCGGGGAGGGTTGGGGGGCGGGAGGAAGGTGGGTAAGAGATCAACCAAAGGACTTGTATGCATGCATATAACCATAACAAATGGACATAAGACACTGGGGGATAGGGGAGGCTAGGGGACTGTCTAGGGCGGGGGGGGGGAGGGAATGGGCACATATGTAATACCCTTTGTAATACTTTAAGCAATAAAAAAAAGCATATACAGAAAAAGGATGAAAAAACTACAAAAAAATAAAAATTAGATCAGAATAAAGTTATTATTTTAAATGAGAAAAAAAAAGAATTTAGAGTACTATAGTGGTTGCTTGGATAAACCTAAATAAGTATCTTTTTCAAATATTTCATATATTTACTAATTTTTTTGACTGTTTGATTTATTGATTACTAATGCGTAAATGAAGATCTTGTACTTTAGGGCTCTGTTGTTATGTGCAGGACTTTTATATTTTTCTGGCACATGACTCCTTTCATCACAATGTTCCTGTTACTCCTAATAATCTCTTTTTGCCATAATGTCCATTCTATCTCACAGAAACACAGCCACACTGTCTTTCTTTCAAGAGACATTATTAGGCTGGTATATCTTTCCCCCTTCATTTCCTTTTTCCTTCCTGTGTCTTGTGAAATCTATTTATATTATTTTTAAAACTTTAATTTCAGAGAGGAAGGGAAAGGGAGAGAAACATCAATGATGAAGAGAATCATCAATCGGCTTTCTCCTGTACCCCCGACTGGGGACTGAGCCTGTAACCCAGGCATGTGCCCTGATTGGGAATCGAACCATAACTTCCTGGATGCTCAACCACTGAGCCATGCTGCCCAGGCTATTTATTTAAAAAATATTTGATTGATTATTGATTTTAGAAAGAGAGGAACAGAGAGGGATAGAAATACCATGCATGAACATCAATTGGCTGCTTCCTGCACACTCTGTGTTCGGGATCAAGCCTGAAACCTGGGCATGCGCCCTGACCAGGATCAAACCTGTGACATCTTGGTACATGGGTCAATGCTCAACCACTGAGCTATACTGGCTAGGTGATATTCATTTTTTAATCAATCTGTGAGTGTGGATCATTGCAGGTTTATTAATTGGCAGGCATAGTCTGTTTTTACTTCTTGAAATATTGATTTATTCCTACTGTTTATTTTATTTTCTATTTACCATGCTTTTTTTCATAATCTTTCCCCACTTCCACACCTCCTATTAGATTTAGTTTTCTTCAAATCAATAAATATTATAATTATTTTCTTTTTGTAGTTACCTGTATATTTAAAGCATTTTTGAGAATATAATATGTAGTATATAAAGATGCCTACATATACTGTAGAGGTGCAGCTCAATAAAATTTCACAAGTTGAGTAACTCCCTGGACCACTGTCCAGATGAGGAAATACATGTTTATCAGCACTTCAGATGCCTCTTGTGCCCTGTTCAGGCACTCGCCCTGCAGGAAGCCCGTGTCTTTAAAAAAATATATATATTTTTGATCTCAGAAAGGAAGGAAGAGAGAGATATAAGCATTGATAATGAGAATCATTCATTGGCTGCCTCCTGCACATCCCTATGGGCAACCTGGGCATGTGCCCCGACTGGGAATTGAACCTTGACCTTCTGGTACTTAGGTTGATGCTCAACCATTGAGCTACACTGGCCAGGCAGGAAGCCTGTGTCTTGACTTCAAGCATTAATTAATGAAGTAACTGGGAGAGTTACTTAATTTCTCTGTTTACTCATCTGTACATTGAGGATAATAGCAGCATCTAACTCTGAGGGTTATTGTAAGGATTCAGTCAATTGAAAAATTCAAGGTGCTTAAACAGTACTTGTAGCCATTAGCAGTTTCCAAGCTTTTAGCCCTCTGGTCACACTTTAGTTTTTACAGCAGACTTGCAAAAGAGGGAGCTGTGGCCATCATCATCCCCAAGATTACACAGGGACTGGTAACAAAGCCTGGGCAAGAACCCTGTACCCTTGCCTTCCCTCACCCCTGCCTCTCCTAAACCCCAGGTGCCCGATCTCAGCTGAGAGCTGAGTGTGCTTAGGTGTTAGTTGGGGAATGGCCCTTCCAAAGTCTGGAGTCGGGTGAACAGCACAGGTTTACCCAAGTAAGACCTGGGAATAATGTTGGTGGATGAAAGGTGATTCCTCTCATGATCTCTGGCACTATTTGCAGTCACACCCATGTTCTCTGTTAGCTTTGGGATTATGGGGATTAACTTCACCCCCTCTTCTCTGTCGTGTGTGTGTGTGTGTGTGTGTGTGTGTGTCTCTCTCTCTCTCTCTCTGTGTGTGTGTGTGTGTGTGTCTCTCTCTCTCTCTCTCTCTCTCTCTCTCTCTCTCTAAAAAAAAACTCTTAATCAAGCCGAAACCGGTTTGGCTCAGTGAATAGAGCGT
>NW_006292591.1:26231-31332 GCF_000327345.1 Myotis davidii | reverse complement strand
CGCCCCCAGCCAATATGGAGTGAATATGCTAATTGACTGTCCCACTATCAAATATGGCAGCACCCACAGTCAATAAGGAGGGAATTTGGTAATTGACTGCCTTGCCCTCAAAGATGGCGGTGCCCAGTCCCCTCACTCCGCTGGAGTGGCAGGTGCGCAGCAAGCCTTGGATGGTGGTTGCTCAGCTGCCCAGGGCCACCCAAGGCTCAGGTAACCAGGGCCGGCTGAGGCTTGCACTACCGGCAGTGGCAGCAGCAGAGGTGTGACAGGGTGTCGCCTTCCCCCGATCACCAGGTCGCCTCCTGCCCCTGAGGGCTTTCAGACTGTGAGATGGGGCAGGCTGGGCTGAGGGATCCCACTCCAGTGCATGAATTTTCATGCACTGGGACTCTACTTCTAGTAATAAAATTTGTTTCTAAGTCTCATAGATGTCTCTTTATGAAGAAGTTCAAAATGATGCTGTGCATTAAGGGATGAAGTGCACCTGATGTCTGCCACTCATTTTGAAATACATAAAAAAACAGATGCCCTAGCCCAGTGGTTCTTAACCTTCTGGCCCTTTAAATACAGTTCCTCATGTTGTGACCCAACCATAAAATTATTTTCGTTGCTACCTCATAACTGTAATGTTGCTACTGTTATGAATCATAATTTAAATATCTGATATGCAGGATAGTCTTAGGCGACCCCTGTGAAAGGGTCATTAGACTGCCAAAGGGGTCGCGACCCACAGATTGAGAACCGCTGCCTTAGCCAGTTTGGCTCAGTGGATAGAGTGTCAGCTTGCGGGCAGAAGGGTCCCGGGTTTGATTCCAGTCAAGGGCAGCAGTGGTTGCAGGCTTATCCGCGGTCTAGGCCCTGGTCGGGGCTCGTGCAGGAGGCAACCAATCGATGTGTTCTAACACATTGATGTTTCTCTCTGTCTTTTCCTCTCTCTTCCACTCTCCCTAAAAACCAATGGAAAAATATCCTCGGCTGAAGATTAAAAAACAAACAAACCCAGATTTGTGATAAAGCAAGTAGAATAACACTAATTGTAGAATCTAGGTGGTGTCTTATTGTACAGTTCTTTAAACTAGTCTGTATATTTCCAAATTGTCATAATAAAATGTTAAGAAAATATGATGTTATTGGCTTCTGTCTCTTAGCGAAGACAGTTGCTTCTTTTGGGAGAGTTCATCAGTTGAGATTTTCAAATGTTGGTAGAGTCAGCACTCAAGACTGGTGGGAGAGTGTAACAGAGCTTGACAAAGGCTTTCCTGACAAAGATCCGGGATTAAGGCTTTTGTTGCAGACTGGTTGGTGTGGCTCAGTGGTTGAGTGTCAATCCAGGAACCAAGAGACTGCAGTTCGATTCCCAGTCAGGGCACAGGCCCTGGTTGCAGGCTCAATTCCCATAGCGGGTGTGCAGGAGGCAGCCAATCCATAATATTTCTCTCTCATCAATGTTTCTCTTTCTAAAAATCAATAAAAACATATTAAAAAAATCTTTTGTTACAAGGAGTGGAAATCTAACTCAAACTAGTTTAAGTGAGAAGGAGAATATATTTTTAGGAGCTTTGGAGGCAGGTCAAGAGGCAGCTAGGCTTGATTCAAGCTTTAAATAATATCTTTAGGATTTTGATTTTCTCAATCTCTTTGCTCTTGTCTCTCTTTGATTTTATTGTCTAACAGACTTTATTCATGTGGGGGTAGGAGAGCTTTTGGAAGTCTGAGGTTTTGGAAGTCTAGCAGAATATATCAGTCATTCCTTGGTATCCAGGAGGAATTGGTTCCAGACTCCCTGCAGTTACTGAAATCTGAGGGGGCTCAAGTCCTTTAGTTGGCCCTCTGTATCCCTGGATTCCACAACCAATCATGTTGGTTGAATCCAGGGATACAGAACTTATGGATACAGAGAGATGACTGTACTTTCAAAATATTTCCTTCCCTCCCACGGTCCTTCTCTTAGGACAAGATTACACTTCCCTTTCCCCCACTGGTTTGCTTGGTCATGTAACTTGCTTTGGCCATGACTCCTGTTGTATGTACAGGTGTCACCATTCCAGGAATTGCTCCCTCCTTCAGGGACAGGGATCCAGGGGAGCCTTACTGTGGCTAGTTTACAGGTGTTTCCCATCCCACATTGGATTTCCCTCCCTCAACTTTGTAAGTGGTCCATTTATTAACTTCTCAATTACCCTATTTGTGTGTGACTTACCTTTCCTGCTGGGATCCTGACTGGCACAGCATTCCATTGCATGGATGTAGCACATTTTATTCGTCGTCCCTCCGTATCCATAAGTTCTGTATTCATGGATTCAACCAACTATGATAGGTTGTGGAACCCAGGGATACAGAGGGCCAACTAAAGGACTTGAGCTCCCTCAGATTTCAGTAACTGCAGGGGGTCTGGAACCAATTCCTCCTGGAGACCAAGGAATGCCTGATATATTCTCCTACAGACAAGATAAGCCTCAGGCTTCCAACAACTCTCCTACCCCCACATGAATAAAGTCTGTTAGACAGTAAAATCGTTTTTATTTTAAAGACATTTTTATTTTAAGACATTTTAAAATTCCACGTATAATGATTGTAGTATTTCAAGTCTTTGGTACGGAGACTGTGGCTCCAAAGTTTTGTGTATCGTTATGCCTTACATGGAAGATTGTCAAAGGTCTTCAGCCTCCTCCCTAAAGATGGTGCACATGGATGGTTACAGTCTGAATGGGCACTTGATATTAATGTGTTTGTTATGAAACAAGGCATGTGGTTTTGGGGTTTCCGATACCCTCCCACTCCTACCCCTGGCCTGTGGGAAGCAACCAGAACTGGAACCCAAGCTATCAACACAAATCTGATAAATGTTTGAAACTCGATGACTGTGGAGTCTTATGAAACACACAGGGCTCTGGCGGGTTAATTACTTTACACTTGACATTTTTGTGTGTGTGCCTATTTGTAGACTAGGCAGGAAAGAGTCCAATAGATCTGTTCCAAGTCTGGGCGCCGCTGCTTTTTAGTTGTGTAATTTGTGAGTACATCACTCAATAACTCTGGGACTGAATGTCCTCTCCTGCAAAATGAGAATAGTAATGGTAATCCAGTCATACACCATTTAATTATGGGGATACATTCTGAGAAATGTATAATTAGACAATCTTGTTGTGCAAATATCATAGAGGGCACTTACACAAACCTAGATGGTCTAGCCCAGTGATTTTTAACCAGTGTGCTGCAAGAATTTTTAAAACATGCAGTACCCCTATTTAGTTAGGGGTACTGACCTCTTGTCCCTTATATTGTCAAATAAATAAATGACAACAGCCAACACAGCAGTAGCTATCCAGTGTGAATGAATCAAAATTATACCTATTTTTTGTCAGATTAGCTAAAAATATAACATGTTTTTTGGTGTGCCAGGGAATTTTAGTGATTAGTTTATGTGTGCCATGAAATAAAAAAGGTTGAATATTTCTGGTCTAGGCTCTATGGTACAGCCTACTATTCCTAAGCTCCAACCATGCACAGCATGTTACTGTACAAACAACACAAAATTAAATCAAGCACAAAGGAAATTGATGTGATCAAGAGATTCAATAAACACCAGATGTATGAGGCTTCTGCCAGCATAACACAACATACTCTACAACATCAAAAAAGTGAAACATCTTGATGTAGTCCCATTTGTCTATTTTCTATTTAGTTTCCATTGCTCTAGGAGTTGTATCAGTGAAGATATTGCTTCGGCTTATGTCTGAGATTTTGCTGCCTGTGGATTCCTCTAAGATTTTTATGGTTTCCCATCTTTTCCCCATGTTTAAGTCCTTTATCCAATTTGAGTTTATTTTTGTGTATGGTGTAAGTTGGTGGTCTAGTTTCATTTTTTTGCATGTATCTGTCCAATTTTCCCAACACCATTTATTGAAGAGACTGTGTTGATTCCATTGTATGCTCTTGCCTACCTTGTCAAATATTAATTGAGGATAGTGGCTTGGGTCAATTTCTGGGTTCTCTTTTCTATTCCATTGGTCTATATGTCTGTTCTTGTGCTAGTACCAGGTAGTTTTGAAAACAGTGGCTTTGTAATATAGCTTGATATCTGCTATTGTAATTCCTCCTACTTTGTTCTTCTTTCTCAGAAATATATCCCAAGAAACTAGATACACCAATAAGGAAGAATATATGCACCCCTATGTTCATAACAGCTTTTACAATTTACAATAGCTAAGATTTGGAAACAGCCAAGTGCCCATTAGCAGATGAGTGGATTAAAAAACTGTGGTATATATACACAATGGAATACTATGCTGCTGTAAAAAGTAAGGAACTCCTACCATTTGCATTAGAATTGATGCACCTGGAGAGCATTATGCTATGCAAAATAAGTCAGTTGGAGAAAGATAAACAAACATCACATGATATTGCTCATTTGTGGAATATAATGAACAACATAAAGTGATGAACAAAAACAGATCCTGAGATGGAGATCATTGATCAGATCGTCAAATCTCAGAGGGGGGAAAGGGGAGAGGTCAACCAAAGGACTTGTATGCATACATATAAGCATAACCAATGGACAAAGACACTAGGAGGATGTGGGCACGAGCAGTGGGGTGGGAAGACAATGGGGGGATAAAAACACATATGTATACCTTAATCAATAAAAAAAGAAAAAACAAAAAATGTGAAGCAACATATCTCCATTTGGCCTGTGTAGAAGAGGATAGTTCTTGGAAAAATAACTGGGTTATTATAAACTTAACTAGTAGCCTGGTGCATGAAATTTGTGCACATTAAAAGGAAATTAATTAGCAGAAATATTTTAATATTGCTATTTGCCCTTTATAATAGAAGTGTGAGAGATGAAAGGAAATTAGTAAAATGTATATGAAAATAATACATAGATTTATTAATAAGTAATCAGTAACAAAAGGATATAACAACAAAAGAGGCATGATATAAAAACAACAAAAACATGATATGAAAACAACAGTGATGCAAACAATGACTAATAAAGTGATTAAACTTATTCTAATATCTCCCTGTACACTACATTAAAAGAGAAAACACTTTCAGAGGGCTTGACTAATTTCCCTTGTGCTGAAGTGTTTAGAACTTT
>NW_006292591.1:24361-25517 GCF_000327345.1 Myotis davidii | reverse complement strand
ATGCTCTATCCACTGAGCCAAACCTGTCAGGGTGAGACAACTTTCTGAAACATCTCCAAACATTGTAGTACTTTAAACTCATTTGTACTATGGCTGATCACATAGCATGCAGTACAATACTGAGACATTGTCAAAAATCCCCTCTAAGAAGGAGAACTTTCCCACCAAATACAGCATTGAAATTTTTCTTAGTAATACGTCTATGGTGTTTATAGCATGATTGGATGCCATGGTGCATTCAATAATAATGAGAAGTTGGGCCTTTTGAATAGTTTTAGCAACTTCACTGTTTATATCAAGTCTAGAAATAGAAGTTTCATTTAGTGGAATGGGTAATTTATATTGGGAATGAAAGGTTCTTCCACTGAGAAGTAAATATGCAGCAATTCCTGTAGATGCTGTGGGTAAAACAGTACTACCACAACCTCTAATATAATGTATTAACACTTTATAAAGATTACCTCCATGCTCTGAGGGCCAGTTCCTGCCTCAAACCTCGCCCTCCTGGGAAACACCTCGGGGAGGGCGCAGCCCTTGGCAACCCAACCCAGGACTCAGTGTGTCTACGCTCCAAAAGCTGGTTCCTGCCTCAAACCTCGCCCTTACCAGAAACAACTTGGGGAGGATGCAGCTGCTGCTAAGAGGACCCACAACTCAGTATGTCCATGCTCCGAAAGCTGGTTCCTGCCTCAAACCTTGCCCTTACTGGAAACAGTTCAGGGAGAGCACAGCTGTTGCTAAGAGGACTCAGGACCCTGCGTCCATGCTCTGAGTGCAGGTTCCTGCCTGAAACCTCACCACCCTCATGAGAAACAGCTCAGGGAGGGTGCTGCTATTTCCAAGATGACCCCTGCAGGACTGACTTCCTTCCAGTTGGTTGAGCCTCGGTCGTGACGTTACACCCAGGGTTTTAATATAAATAGACTAGAGGCCCAGTGCACATCTGCTGGTGGGAATGCAGACTGGTGCAGCCACTATGGAAGACAGTATGGAGTTTCCTCAAAAAGCTACAAATGGAACTCCCGTTTGACCCTGTGATCCCACTTCTAGGAATATATCCCAACAAACCAGAAACACCAATCAGAAAGTACATATGCACCCCTATGTTCATAGCAGCACAGTTCACCATAGCTAAGATTTGGAAACAGCCTAAATG
>NW_006292591.1:20542-22866 GCF_000327345.1 Myotis davidii | reverse complement strand
CAAATTGTAAACTTTTATATAATGTAGTCCACAGAGATCTTGATCATCTTGACTTTCTAGAAAACATTACATTGGTCTTCTATACTTACTTATGTTGATTGGACCTGATAGGAGAGAAGTAGCAAGTTTTCTAAGTGTCTTATTAAAATGCATGCAGCCATTAGACACTACAAAGGTAGACACTAAAATCCTCACTGAAGTTTCTGGGTGCAATGGTTGAGAGTACATTGAGATATTGCTCTAAGGTGAAAGAGAGGTTGCTGCACAATGGACCACCAAAATGAAGAAAGAAGCATGTTTGATGCTTTTCCTTTGGATTTTAAAGGTGACATATATCACGTGAGTATATTACTCTATTTACTGAGTAACCTGGAATGCTGCCATTCTGAGTAGTTACTAGATCAAAAGAAGGCTCTATGTCCAGGCTGCAGTGTGACCTGCTCTCCCATTTGGGCTATAGCAGATCCAATGATAGACAGAGGAATGCTATATGGAACCCCTGATAGGAAATGTAAGACCTAGACCTCTGGGGTTTTGAAGCAAAGCCAACCCTTGTCTGCATATAATTATTCCCTGGAGAAACAGTAGGAGTTTGCTGCTGTCCCCTAGTAGAGACCATGTAATCTATGCTGTCTATCATGAACTGAGTATCACCTTATGTACCAAGCCATGGAGCTGGATGTCTGCAGTGGAAATGGCATATGGATATATGAATAAGTTAGTTGTTTGAGCAGTTGGCTCAGATTTGGTTACCACCAACTCCTGAGGCATCATCCCCTCCATCTAAGACTTTGAATTTATGGAGGCTTTTCTTATGATCAGTTGATCAAAGAGGAAGAACCTTGGGCCTGTTTTACTTCTTTCTAAATGATATGCTGGTATCAACTGGAAATGGACTGTGGAAGCATTATAAACTAAGTTAGGAGAGTTAAGAAGTGAGAAATTTGAGCCCTGGCCTGTGTATATTCCCCCACATCCTGCGTGGTTCAGGATACAGGATCTGGAAGAGAGGCTGCATACAAATGAAAGAGACAAGACAAAAAAAATAGTTTGGAAATTGGGGGGCCAGGAGAGAGCCCATCCCAGGAGGATGGACTCTGCTTGTGCTCAGGCCTTGCCATCCCTTTATTAAATTTGGGATACACCTATAGCCCTTAGGCAGGCAAGTTCCAGTAACAGACAATCTTATCAGTAAAAATTTTCATGATTATCTGGTGGGGAAGTTGCTTCAGCTACCATTGTCTGGACTAAACAGTGGGTGCATAGCTCTGACCTTTGCCAGGGCTCAAGGTCACCAGCATTCTGGGCTCCTTGTCCACATCTCTCTGCTAGAGAAGATAATAAGTGGCTTCCCACACTGGCCGGTTTTGTTCAGTGGTTACAGTGTCAGCCAATGCACCAAAGAATTAAGGGTTTTATTTGGGTCAAGGGCACATACGTGGGTTTTGGGTTTGCTCCCCACCCTGGTCAGGGCACATGTGGGAGGCAACTAATTGATGTGTCTCTCACATTGATGTTTCTCTCTCTTTCCCCTTCCCTCCCTTCTCCTTCCCTTCCACTCTCTCTGAAAAATCAATGAAAAAAATATCCTGGGGTGAGGATTGACAAACAAACAACCAAAAAAAGAAAGAAGAAATTTGAGCAGTGTATTTAATTGTCTACATTGACCGACCAGAAGTATGTATCTACCTTAACTCATGGGAAGATGTGAATCAGTTGGCTAAATTCTCAGGGACTTTGAAATAAAGGATTATAAGATTGGTGAAAAGAAGATTGAGGGAAGAGGTATTTGGATAGACCTCTCAGATGGCTACAGAATACAAAGATTATTTTTCTGATATGAATACTAAATAGAGCACAATCAATGCAGAGTTAGTGATCAGATGCACAGGTGATCCATACAGTGGATTTTACTCAGCTTCTGCCCCCAGCCACCTAAATGCTTCTTCAATAGACCCATATACAAAACAGTGTTAGGAGTAAGGTTATGCATCAACTGAATATAACAAGATTTAACCTCAGTTAGGCTAACCCCACTACTTACAATGCTGAAAGCCTAACTTGCCATCAGCAAAGACCAATGATGAGCCTCCAATAGAGTATCACTCTTCGGGGGGCACCAGCCAGTAATTTGGTGGAATATTGATTACCACCTTGAACCCTTTTAATGATGGAGAGGGTAGCTACTTTTCCTTACTAAAAAGATACATATTAAGCATTATGGTTTTATCTTCCTTGCCCATAATGCATTTGCCAGCATTGACATTCCTTGACATCCAATGCCTTAAAGAAGGCATTACTGACAATTATAATATACTTAAACT
>NW_006292591.1:16837-19908 GCF_000327345.1 Myotis davidii | reverse complement strand
CACACGGAGTTCTCTCTCTCTCTGCCGCTTGCTGCTGTGTCGGTGAGTGTGGTCGGGGAGCTGAGCTAGATCGAATAAAGACTCATTGCTTTTGCATCGGACTCGGCTGGCTCCGTGGGGGTCTTTTGGGGATCTTGAAATCTGGGCATAACAGTTGGTAAATAGTGGGATATAAAGTAATATATCTGGCACTTAGGTGGGTCTCTGGGTGTCTCTTGGAACTTTCATGTTCAATACGAAACAATGGTAATTTACAAGTACAAATAAGATGTAACTATTAAAGATTTAGGCACTCGGATATAACGTTTTTGGTCCCATCACCTGTAAATAACTCCAACCACTTAAGGTTTCGGTTGAGGGAAAAAGAATCACACAATTGGTAGTGATAGAAGGAAACTTAAATATCAGGGGCTGGGAGAATGAGGTGGAGCAGTTTTCCAATTGGTCAGGATGAAGATAATGTGCCAATGCACCATTGTTTCCGTGTTTAGGGAAAAGTTTGAATTTTACCAAACTTGGGTGGGAAGTTTCTGAGATGACAGGAATGCTATGTTGGGGAGACTGTGCAGGGTAGCAAAATATACCATGGTGGGCCAGGCAAACTGATGACCCTTGGAGCCTTGATTCCTCTGGTCAATTCCTCCCAGTAAATTCTTTGAGTTCAGGTTTCTCTATAGCTTATCCCTGGTCTCAGAAGGAACCCAGCCTAGCGATACAATTTAGGACAATGATTAAGATCCTTGGTTTTGCACCCAGACTGCTTGGGTTTAAATACGCCACTCACCATTTACCTGTTCTGTGAGGTTGAGCAAATCATTTCCTTTTGGAGCCTTAGTTTTTCTCTCTGTAAAATGAACATAAACAACTGGTGGTGTGCTGGAGTTGGCTGGACCTGACTCATGAGAGCCACTGCACACCTCAACTCCACTGTTCAGTGACTTCATGTTGACAGCTTGAAATGAGCTATGGTGGGAGTATTTACACAATTGAAATAGGTAAATGCTAAAAACCAGGGTATCCCCCTCTATAATAATATTTGTAAAACAAAATAGTCATCCAAGGATTATTGCATATTATTATTTTTCAGAGTAAAAAACTTATCAGGTAATATTAATCTGATAGCAAAACCAGACAAAGACATTATGAAAAACTATAGACCAATATATCTCATGCATATTGACACAAAAACCTCTTAACAAAAGATAAACAAATTAAATCCAGCAATATGTAAAAAGAATGTCAAAATCAACACCCCTCCTCCCAGGAATACAGATTTACTTTACAAAAAAGTCAATGTAATAAACTCAATATTTTAACATAATAAAAGATGGAGAGACTCTCTCATGCTCTCTTTCTCTCTCCTCCTCACCCACTCTCTCTTTTGTTCATATTCCCGCCCTCCCTCCCTCTCTTTCACTTTCTCTTATTCTCTGTCTCTCTTTCTGACCTATCCCTCTGTTTCCATCTTTCCATATGTCTATGTCCTTTCTGTTTTCCCCATCTGACCGTGGTTGGTGCCTCTAAATTGTTCAGTAGGTGCCTCAAGGTTTTTGTGCATGGAACAGGGCAGGGCTAGGGAAGAAGGTCCCAGAGCTGTTCTAACCAGCGTTATGGTTCATTGTCTGAAGAAGAGGGAATTCCCCATGATTCCAAAATGGCTGAGGTGATAGACACATGATCAAGAGACTCAGGGGGACAACTCTCATTTAGGTTGTTTCTTTCTTCTTCATGGCCCCTGGGATTCTGTGCAGCAGACACCATGAGTGAGAGAGTTGTTAAACCTTAGAATAGTAGACTCATTATCAGTATTTCCTTGGGTAAGACAGAATCATGGAAACCTTTATCCTTATATCTAATAAGTTTTAGAATGCTGAAAATTTAGAATCACAGACTCCTCAATCCACTAGAATGTAATCTCCATGAGGGTAGGGCTTTTGGTCTATTTTTGGTCTATGAATTTTCACACAAAGAATTGGTGGTAGAGAAGAGTTCAGATTCAAGTTTCCAAAATATACTCATTGCATCTCCCCTTCATCCTCCTACTATCTGAGATCAGAATTACCGCCCTGAGTCCCTCACTTACTCTCCTCATACTATCCTACCTGTCAGCTTGGAGAAAGTTGAGCAGAGCAGGTACCCATATTCTCTTCCCTCATCCCAGGCTCCCCCTCATCTCCATCAATAACATAAACAGATTATCCGCATGGATACCCAGGATATTTTTTATAAAGTGTGTGGCTTTACACAGCCACCATATAACCAAGTAAACATTCATTCTTTCTTCCACATCATTCTCCAACTCACCTCCTCTGCATCCTCATGGCCTCATCTCCTCTCTTACCTGGATGACTATAGAGCTACTTCCTCATCACTCGGCTTATAGTCTCATCTTCTCAAAAAATATGGTAAATATTTCTGAACACAAATCTGACTACATTTTTTCTCTGCTCAAAACTTTTCTGTGTTGCCCAGCTGGTGTGGCTCAGTGGTTAGCATTAGCCTATGAACCAGGAGGTCAAGGTTTGATTCCCAGTCGGGGATCACATGCCTGGGTTGCTGGCTCAATCCTCAGTGTGGTGCGTGCAGCAGGTAGCCAATCAATGATTCTTTTTTTTAATTCCTTTTTAAAAAATTAAATATTGTTCAGATTATTACATTAGTTACTCTTTTTCCCCCCATAACTCCCCTCCACTTAGTTCCCACCCCACCCTCCACCATCACTCCCAACCCACTGTCCTCATCCATAGGTGCACGATTTTTGTCCAGTCTCTAACTGCATCCTCCACACTTCTTCCCCCCTCAAGAATAGTCAGTCCACTCCCTTTCTATGCCTCTGATTCTATTATAATCACCAGTTCATTCTGTTCATCAGATTATTCACTTGATTTTCAGATTCACTTGTTGATAGATGTGTATTTGTTGTTCAAAATTGATTAACACATCTCTTGTTGTAAGTTATATGTATTATATAATGTATTCTTATAATAAAATAAGCTAGAGAAATATTAAAAATATATAAGGAAGAGAAAATACATTTACACTATTTATTTTAAAAGTCCACATATTATAGG
>NW_006292591.1:14646-15334 GCF_000327345.1 Myotis davidii | reverse complement strand
TCCCGCCCGAGGCCAGACAGTCCCGCTTCTCCCATTTGAGTCTGAGTTCCTAGAGACTCACCCGGATCTGGAGCTCAGAGTCTGAAGCTCCCTCCTGATTGTAAACAATAACCGCGCCCTCCACGCCTCCAGCCCGCTCCGCGGGCGCACACGCACCTGAGAATTTCACTTCAGCACTGCGCCTCCTCTGAGTCTGGGTATGATATTCTCTTTACTCCTAGTTGTAGAATTTCCACTCAGCCAGCCCTCCTGTGGTTCTGGATGGTGTCCTCTCCGTGTTTCAGGCGTAATTTGAATAGGTTGTTCGAAGCAGCAATCTCCTGTGTTAACCTATGCCGCCATCTTGGTTCCTTCATAAAATATCTTGATTTTTTTTTTTATAGAGAGGAAGGGAGAGAGATAGAGAGTTGGAAACATCGATGAGAGAGAAACATCAATCAGCCGCCTCCTGCACACATCCCACCGGGGATGTGCCCGCAACCAACATACATGCTCTTGACCGGAATCAAACCTGGGATCTTTCAGTCTGCAGGCCGACACTCTATCCACTGAGTGAAACCGGTTATGGCTACACCAATCTTTTTTAAAAATATATTTTTTATTTCAGGGAAGAAGGGAGAGGGAGAGAGAGATAGAAACATCAGTGATGAAAGAGAATCATTGACTGACTGCCTCCTCACACCTCCTT
>NW_006292591.1:12163-13419 GCF_000327345.1 Myotis davidii | reverse complement strand
TGTAGAACTTCCACTCAGCCAGCTTTCCTGTGGTTCTGGATAATGTCCGTTCCATCTTTTAGTTGTATTCTTGAAGTGGTTGTGCGAGGCAGCAATCTCCGGTGTTTACCTATGCCGGCATCTTGGTTTCTCCCCAGTGATTCTTATTATTGATGTTTCTATCTCTCTTTCCTTCTCCCATCATCTCTGAAATCAATAAAAATATATTAAAAACAAGGAGATCCAAGATGGCGGCCGACAGGATGGCAGTGAGGAAGAGAGTGTGAGTGACTTGAAGGAGCGAAAGGGGAGTGCGTGGACATGTGGGGCTTGTGTGTATGTGTGATTGCGGGACAGTTATATTCCTCAGGACTGTTGGGGGCTGGTGGACCAGGCTCCCCTATCTGGCCAATCTTTACTTCCACTGAAATCTCTCCCGGGGAGGCTGGGTCTGCTGCAGAGACTGTGCTATTTTGAAGGGGAGAGTGGTTGTGACTGGGAGCCCAGCCTCAATTCCACCCTGGAAGACGTTGGACGACACTTGGGACCCTACAGCTACACCAGCCAGGGACCAGCTGCCTCAGGTGTGAACCCATGAACACTGAGACTCCAGCCTCCCAGGCAATGGGCACCTAAAAATTTTGTTCAGGGGGGAGACAAAATGGCTGTAGAATAGATGGACAGGTCCTGCACCTTCTCATGGAGCAGATCGAAGAAACAGTTGAATCAAATAACATCCACCCGGAATTGGCAAATTAAACTCAGCCGGCGAGACAATCCATGGACAGAAAGTTCAAAGGTTGCCTGGAGAGCAGTGGGATCAGGAACCTGGACTGGAGGGAGAGATGTGTGCAGCTGGGACTAGAGTGTCAGAGGGAGACTGCACTGGACCAAGTCCACGTCCCTTGGGGACACATGTAGTACTCGACTGTGGAAGGGGGTCCACAGACTATTCCAAAAAATTCAAGAGAAGGCACACTTCCAAGCTCTTTCTATGAAGCCAGCATTACCCTAATTTCAAAACTAGATAAAGACGCCACAAAGAAAAAGAACTACAGGCTAATATCCTTGATGTACATAGATCAGGGGTGGGCAAACTTTTTGACTCGAGGGCCATAATGGGTTCTTAAACTGGACCGGAGGGCTGGAACAAAAGCAGGGATGGAGTGTTTGTGTGAACTAATATAAATTCAAAGTAAAGGGCAGCAAGGGACTCTAGATCTAAGCCTACAGCCATGGAAGGCTGCACCTAGAAAGGCAGCCAGAAGTTCTACACT
>NW_006292591.1:3152-9052 GCF_000327345.1 Myotis davidii | reverse complement strand
GTGACTTCAGCACTGCGCCTCCTCTGAGTGTCCGTATGCGTTACTCTTTCCTCCTAGTTGTAGGACTTCCACTCAGCCAGCATTCCTGTGGTTCTGGATGATGTCTGTTCCATCTTTTAGTTTCACTTTTGAAGTGGTTGTTCGAGGCAGCAAACTCCGGCGTTAACCTATGCCGCCATCTTGGTTCTCTGCGAGTATTTTGTTTTTTACTTTTCTTCTTATACACTCATTCTCTTTCTACCTCCTCTATACTGAATTGTGGCCATTCTTCCATTCATTCAATTCCTTTTCTTTACCTTCTGGAAATAAGCTCTGCCTCTTCAGCTCCCACCCATTTCTTCTGGGTGTTTGTTGTTTGCATTTTTTAAAAAATATATATTTTATTGATTTTTTTACAGAGAGGAAGGGAGAGAGACAGAGAGCCAGAAATATCAATGAGAGAGAAACATCAATCAGCTGCCTCCTGCACATCTCCCACTGGGGATGTGCCCGCAACCCAGGCACATGCCCTTGATCGGAATCGAACCCGGGACCCTTCAGTCCGCAGGCCAATGCTCTATCCACCGAGCCAAACCGGTTTCGGCTGTTGTTTGCATTTTTTGGTTTATTTGTTGGTTTTCAAAGTTTTCTCCCTCTACACCTATATTTTCCCCCTTCCCGTTTTTCTTCTTTTTCTTTCCTCTTTTACCTTTTTTCCTTTTCTCAAAATCATTTTTGTGCTCTTTCTATCCCCTAATTCTCTTTTCTCTGGTGGTCACCTTTATTTGGGGTTATTGGTGTTTTGAATACATTCGTGCTTTGTTCCCTCTGTGTTGTGTCTTGTTGAGTTGTATTTTGTGCCTTTTGGCCAGTGTGGTAGAGAGTGAGCCACATAACCAGGCACCCTGAGGGGAGCAAAAATGGGGGAGACAAAAAGCCCCCACATGAAAGAAAAGGAGAAATCACAAGAAAAGAAGTAAATAAAATGGAGGCAAGCAATTTATCAGAGAAAGAATTCAGAGCAATGGTGATAAGGATGCTGAAAAAGATGGAAGACAAATTCTACAACATGGGTAAGAATCAAAAGGATATGAAGAAGAAGCAAGGAGAAATGAAGAATGACATGGATGCAATAAAGAACAGAATAGAAAGCATCAACCGTAGACTAGAAGAAGCTGAGGACCCCATCAGTGAGCTAGAAGAAAAGGTAGGAAAAAACATGCAAGCAGAGCAGCAAATGGGAAAAAAAACCAGGAGGAGAGCCTAAGGGAGCTTTGGGACAATAAGAAATGAAACAATAGGGATGCCAGAAGAAGAGGAAACTGAGTAAGGAATAGAAAACCTGTTTGAAGAAATAATGACAGAAAACTTCCCTGATATTGGAAAGAAAAAACTCACACAAGTCAAAGAAGATCGCAGAGTCCCAAACAAGATGATCCCAAGAAGACCGACATGGAGACACATCATAATTACACTGCAAATACCAGTGACAAAGTAAGAATCTTAAAGGCTGTTAGAGAAAGACAGAAAGTTACCTAGAAGAAATCTTCCATTAGACTATCAACTGATTTTTCAACAGAAACACATCAGGCCAGAAGCGAATGAAATGAAATACACAAAGTGATGCAAAGCAAGGGACTGAATCCAAGAATACTATACCCAGCAAGGCTATCATTCAAAATTGAAGGGGAAATCAAAGAATTAGAAAGAGAGCAACAAGAAAATCCCAGAGTAAGAATAAGGAAGGAAATAATAAAGATCAGAGTGAAAATAAACGACATAAAGACCAAAAAAAAAATACTAAAGATCAATAAAACCAAGAGCTTGTTCTTTGAAAAGATAAACAAGATTGATGAACCTCTAGCCAGGCTCACCAAAAAGCAAAGAGAGAGGACCCAAATAAACAAAATCAGAAATGAAAGAGGTGAAGTAATAACTGTCCCCATAAAACTACAAAGGATTATGAATAAATATTATGAGCAATTCTATTCCAACAAATTGGACAACCTAGACGAAATGGACATATTCTTAGAAAAATACAAGCTTCCAAACTCAATCAGGAAGAACAAAAAAACCTGAATAGGCTGAAAACTACCGAAGAAATTGAAACAGCAATCAAAAACCTTACAGCAAACAAAGCCCTGATCCGGACGGCTTTACAGGGGAGTGCTATCAAGCATTCAAAGAAGAACTAAAACCTATCTTCCTCAAACTATTCCAAAAAATTCGAGAAGGCACACTTCCAAGCTCTTTCTATGAAGCCAGCATTACCCTAATTTCAAAACCAAATAAAGACACCACAAAGAAAAAGAACTACAGGCTAATATCCTTGATGTACATAGATCAGGGGTGGGCAATAATAATAATAACAATAGGAATGATGGAATCAACTTGGTGGGTTTCCCTAAGGATCTGGGCAGGGAGTCATTGTGGCTCTCTGTAAATTATATACCTGCAGACAGTTGGGATTTTTCGTACCGTATTGCACTTGTCATTACTATTTGCCAAGTCCTGGCCCATCCCTCTGCCAACTGAGACCATGAGTCAATCTTCTCCAGTTCTGTGGAAAGTTCCACTGAGATGTGGTTCTGGTTGTCTCTCCCTTTCCCAACCAGGAATGGGCAGTCCTGTGGCATGCCATCTTGACTCCGCTTTGAGGTGCCAATGAGGATTCTGGGCATCAAGAGGTGGTATTATGTCCAAAACAAAAGCAGGTCAACATCTGGGTCAGGAGCTGACTCCATGATCCAGCTGGACTCCTCATATATTTCTTCCCCCAGGAAGCCCACATCCACTGCTGGGGTGCTTCTCACCTCAAGACCTTCAAATCCATTCTCTGGAATCTCCGGTCCTGAGACCTTTAAACCTACATCTCTCCTTAGCAAAAGATCCCCAAATCCACAGCCACGTATTCTGTCTTATTCCAATACCCTTAAATCTTTTATTCTTCTCTCCCAAGACCCCAAACTCCACAACTTTGATGTTCTTTCTCACCCTGAGTTCCCAAATCCCAAGCTCAGGGACTCACACATGCAAATATTCCAGAATCTTCAGCTCTGAAATTTGTCTACTATCTCGCCCTCCCCGTAAGTCCACAGTCCTGTACTATCCCCTCAGAAGAAGCCACAAATTCAGACTTGTTAATCTGCTCTGGAGTCCCTTCCTCCTCCATTGCTGGCTGCATCCCAAGCTAGTCGGGAGCTTGGTGGGAGGTGTAACTGGGAGGTGAAATGAAACAGTTATATAATCAGGTCCAAAGGCCGCCCCTCTCTGCCAGTTAATATAAAGACAAGCTGTCCCAGCCATCACCATGTGACTCTCACTCTCAGTGCCACCATGCTGGCCTCGGGATTTGTTAACCAATGTTACCTCATTTTGTAAAAAGACAAAAAAAAAGATTAGGAGATTTCTACTTACCAAACCCTTGCTAATCTTCCTTTTCTCAACAAAACAAACAACTTTCCTCTCTCTGCTTCATTCTCCACCCTTTGTTCCATCCCTACAGGTCTCAGAGTACAGGGGCTTAGAATGTTTTGAGCAGCATGCCCGTCCTCAGAGTGCCAGGCTCACCCACTTGCACTTACCTGAAATTAGAGGTGGCACCTGAGCAGGATGGTCCAAATATTGGAGCCTGCCCAGTGGCCGTCAGGATCCCCTCTCAGGCCCACATAGGACCAATCTCAGTGCTCATCTGGTGCTCATGCTGGAGCCTGCTGGGATCAACCTCAGAGCCCACATGGTGCCATCATATGCCTTCTGGAAGCCAGCCTCAATGGGCCACCTGGGTCTACTCTCAGAGCCTGCTCAACACCAGTGGTGCTCTACTACTGCTCTCCTGGTCTCAAGTTCAGTGTCAACTCATTTTCAATCCTAGTGTCTACTTGGAAACAAGCTCAATGTCAATGTGAGGGCCCTCTGTCCCAGGGCTACCTGATGCCAATAGCAGAACCTGCCAATGCTAATGCCAATCTCAGCACCCACCTGCTGCTAAACTTGGTCTCCACTTGGCCCCCAGGGTGGGCTAGGCCAGTCAATGGAGAAAGCAGGAGAGAGTATTCAAAGCCCAACTTCATCACTTTTTACTTGTGACCTCCAGCAAAATGGCTTTATGGAGTCTTGGTTTTAACTGCAAAGTAAGAATGATAATGACCCAGCCCATTCTTATAAAGATTCCATAAGATCCTGCACACAGAGTCAATCTCCACAATTAGTGCTCACCAAGGGGAAACAGTCCTCATTATTAAGAAAGAATGCCAGTGAGGAGAGGACAACAAAGTCACTCATCCTTTCTCTACCCGCCTCCGCCCCTCCGCTCCTCAGCATCTCAGGGCCCACCTCTGTTCCTAACACTGAAGATTACCCAAATTTCTCCAGTTTTGGTTTCCTCTGACTGATAATAGCAGCCTTGCTGAGCCAGGAATCACCTTGAAAATACACACACCCTCAAATATAACCTTTCCACTGGTGGCAAACTCAATCCCAGAAAGGGGGAATAAAAGTTAGAAAGCAGGAGAGACATATGTGCCCCCTGCCCAACTTCTGTTCTCTGCCCTCATCTTAACCCTATATAAAATGGGAAGCATTAATAATAATAATAATGACAATAACAATAGAAACGATACAATCAACTTGGTGGGTTTCCCTACCAACTTGGTGGGTACTAACCCCTAAGGATCTGGATGGGCAGGGAGTCACTGTGGCTCTCTGTAAATTATATACCTGCAGACAGTTGGGATTTTTTTGTACCGTATTGCACTTGTCATTACTATTTGCCAAGTCCTGGCTGATCCCTCTGCCAACTGAGACCATGAGTCAATCTTCTCCAGTTCTGTGGAAAGTTCCACTGAGATGTGGTTCTGGTTGTCTCTCCCTTTCCCAACCAGGAATTCCCCCAGGAAGCCCACATCCACTGCTGGGGTGCTTCTCACCTCAAGACCTTCAAATCCATTCTCTGGAATCTCCGGTCCTGAGACCTTTAAACCTACATCTCTCCTTAGCAAAAGATCCCCAAATCCACAGCCACGTATTCTGTCTTATTCCAATACCCTTAAATCTTTTATTCTTCTCTCCCAAGACCCCAAACTCCACAACTTTGATGTTCTTTCTCACCCTGAGTTCCCAAATCCCAAGCTCAGGGACTCACACATGCAAATATTCCAGAATCTTCAGCTCTGAAATTTGTCTACTATCTCGCCCTCCCCGTAAGTCCACAGTCCTGTACTATCCCCTCAGAAGAAGCCACAAATTCAGACTTGTTAATCTGCTCTGGAGTCCCTTCCTCCTCCATTGCTGGCTGCATCCCAAGCTAGTCGGGAGCTTGGTGGGAGGTGTAACTGGGAGGTGAAATGAAACAGTTATATAATCAGGTCCAAAGGCCGCCCCTCTCTGCCAGTTAATATAAAGACAAAGGCCCCCCCTCTCTGCCAGTTAGTATAAAGACAAGCCGTCCCAGCCTTCACCATGTGACTCTCACTCTCAGCGCCACCATGCTGGCCTCGGGGATGCTTCTGGTGGCTTTGCTGTCCTGCCTGACAATAATGGTCTTGATGTCTGTCTGGCGGCAAAGGAAGTTCTGGGGAAAGCTACCTCCTGGTCCCCGAGCGCTGCCCTTCATCGGGAACTACTTGCAGCTGAACACAGAGCAGATGTACAACTCCCTTATGAAGGTGTCACGAGGCAGGGATATGGGTGTTAGGGTGGGGTTGGTGGGCCTTCCCAGTCTGGCTGAGACTTTGTGGCAGAGAATTGGCAAGGTTGGACTGAAATCTTAGCAAGAAGGAGGTTTTTTTTTTGTTTGTTTGTTTGTTTTTTAGATATATGCTTTTATTGATTCCAGAGAGAGAGAGACGAAGGGAGAGAAATAAATAGAAAGAAATGTCATTGGAGTCCAAAACCTGGAAATGTGCCCTGACCAGGAACCA
>NW_006292591.1:2389-3138 GCF_000327345.1 Myotis davidii | reverse complement strand
CACACCGAGCCACACCAGCCAGGGAAGAGGGGGGAGTTTTAAAGGGTTAGTACTGGGATTCTAGCCAGGAAAGACCAGATCTTGGGATGTCCAGTCCCTTGACTGTCAGAACTCAGGCAACGTGTATCCCAGTCTGTGAGGTCTGGGTAAAGAGGCAGTTCAGAGTTGGGGATGCTCCCTCTCACCACTCCCCTGCCTCTCCATCAGATCAGCGAGTGCTACGGTCCCGTGTTCACTGTCCACCTGGGCACTCGGAGGATCGTGGTGCTGTGTGGACATGAGGCTGTAAAGGAGGCTCTGGTGGACCAGGCTGAGGAATTCAGTGGGCGAGGCCAGCAGGCCACCTTTGACTGGCTCTTCAAAGGCTATGGTGAGGGGGACGCTGGAGGGGGAATGTGGTCAAGCAGACTTGATGGCCTCAGTGTCCCAGCATTCTTCTCCCAACTCACCACCCACTCAAGGCTGAGGCAGAGCCCTTCCTCGGTCTCCTCTGTCCAGTTCTGTTTATCCCTGTGTCCCCTCTAACTTGTCTTAGTGTTTCTGCGTCTCCCTGCTTCTCTCTGCTCTGCTCAATCTCCCGGTTCTCTCTCACTAGATGGTTCTTCTTTCTCTGTATCTCTTAGATGCTCTTGGGATTTTTGCTTTGGCACCCTGGTCCTCTGTCTCCAAGTGTCATTAGTTGTTTTCTCCTTCTCAGCTCTGTGCCTCCCCATGTTTCTCTCTCCTTCTCCTTGTCTCTCTTTTCCTTT
>NW_006292591.1:1561-2375 GCF_000327345.1 Myotis davidii | reverse complement strand
AATCTGCTTCACAATCTCCATGCCTCCACCTCCTGGTAAAAGCCTCTTCTCTCTTCGAGGCCCTCTCTGCTTCTCTGTATATGTTTTTCTCTCTTCTCCATCTCAGTCTTAGAATCCTTCTCCATTTTTACTCCCACTTCCCAGAACTCCACATATCTCACTTCCCCTCCGTCCCTCCTGCCTCTTTCTCTTTATGTGAGTGTCTCTGATTCTCTGTACATCCGTGTTGCCCCTTTCTTCTAATTTTCTTCCAACTTGGTCTCTTTCTCTTTCTGTATTTCTCTCTCTCTCTCTTTCTCTCTCTCTCTCTCTCTCTCTCTCTCTCTCTCTCTCTCGTCTCTCTCCCTCTCTCTCCCTCTTCCCCCACCTCCCTCTGACCCTGCCCCTCTCTGGCCACTGGTCATTCCTACATTCCCTCCCCAGGGGTGGCATTCAGCAACGGGGAGTGCGCCAAGCAACTCAGGCGCTTCTCCATCAGCACGCTGCGGGACTTCGGCGTGGGCAAGCGTGGCATCGAGGAGCGCATCCAGGAGGAGGCCGGCTTCCTGCTCGAGGCCTTTCGGGGCACGTGCGGTGAGCTTGGCACCCCAGAGAACAGAGGAGGAAAACGCTGTCCTGGCCTGGGAAGGGAACTAGGTTGGGGGAAGGCGTTCCTCAAATTCTCAGACTGGCATTCCATCGGCAAATTGATTCTCCCCCAAATCCCTTCTATCTCCCCTCCTCTCCCCCTCAGGTGCCTTCATCGATCCCACCTTTTTCCTGAGCCGAACTGTCTCCAATGTCATCAGCTCCATTGTCTTTGGGGACAGCCTTG
>NW_006292591.1:0-565 GCF_000327345.1 Myotis davidii | reverse complement strand
TTATCTCTCCTTCTCCTTGCCTCTCTTTTCCTTTGTCTTAGAATCTCACATTATTTCTGCTTCACAATCCCCATGCCTCCACCTCTTGGTAAAAGCCCCTTCTCTCTTCGAGGCCACCTCTGCTTCTCTGTATATGTTTTTCTCTCTTCTCCTTCTCAGTCTTAGAATCCTTCTCCATTTTTACTCCCACCTCCCAGAACTCCACATATCTTATTTCCCCTCCTTCCCTCCTGCCTCTTTCTCTTCATGAGTGTCTCTGCATCTTGTTTCTCTGTACATCCGTGTTGCCCCTTTTCTTGTAATTTTCTTCCAACTTGCCAGGGAACATGCCCAAGTCACGAGTTTGACCCCAGTAGGGAGCATTCAGGAGGCAGCCCATCAATGATTCTCTCTTATCATTGATGTTTCTTCTCTCTCTCTCTCTCTCGTCTCTCTCCCTCTCTCTCCCTCTTCCCCCACCTCCCTCTGACCCTGCCCCTCTCTGGCCACTGGTCATTCCTACATTCCCTCCCCAGGGGTGGCATTCAGCAACGGGGAGTGCGCCAAGCAACTCAGGCGCTTCTCC
>NW_006292590.1:47219-47721 GCF_000327345.1 Myotis davidii | reverse complement strand
GCATGTGGCCCGTGAGCCATAGTTTGAGGAACCCTGAGTTAGACCCTCCACACTTCTCAATCTCTAGTGCAGGACAGTGTTAAAGGCTGTTTCTGACTAATTTGATCAGGCAAAGACTCAAAGCCTCCAAATGATGCCTCTACTACACACTTATAGGAGTCCAACTTGAATTGCCCCAGGTGATTGTCCTCAGTTGTGGCAAGAGTTTTATCAACAGGGTGGGGTAGTTGCTTCTGCCTGGTGGCTAATTGTTACTTTAAATCTCTTAAGTGGCCTCAGAGCAAGGTTTTTGCCAATAAGGTATATCAGCTGTCTCCCTCCAGGCAAGGCAAATGTCTATGTGGGGAAGATGTCCCCTTGAGGGAATGAACCAGCCCAGGAAACTTGGCATATCTGCCTTCTGAGCTCTATTCCCTGAGCCCCCGGTCCTGGGTTCTGCTCTCACAGCTCCAGTCCACTTCACCCTCCCTCTGCCAGAGCACAAGGTGGTGGCTTCACAGAA
>NW_006292590.1:44757-45127 GCF_000327345.1 Myotis davidii | reverse complement strand
AACACCCCCACCCCCCACCCCCCCGGAGAGAGCACAGGGCCTGATTCTCGCTCCTGTTGCCTCCCACAAACACCCGTGTTCCCAGGTGGCCCTGCACGTCCAGTAGATGTCCAGGACCCAGAGTTCTGGGAGTGATGCTCTGAGCAGCCCAGGCACCTGCCTCAGCTGGGTCCCAGCCTAGTCACAGTGTGGGCAAGTGAGTGACTAGCTCTCCAAGGACCGGGTTCCACAGGACTCTCCCAGCCTTCTCCAGAGGTGCCCAGTCTCTCATTCCTAGGAGGGTTCAGGGGCCTAGGAGTCTTACCCCTCAGCTTTCCCCCATGTGCACCAGCCCACACATTCCTTCCCTGGGATCCAGGATCTTCAATGC
>NW_006292590.1:36212-44698 GCF_000327345.1 Myotis davidii | reverse complement strand
CCCCCTCCACCCTCTTTCAGTTCTTTCTGCCACCAGAGTTTGCCCCACCCCTCCCCCAACCTGGGCTTGGGGTTCTATGAACTGACCCTTCATTTCATCCATCCTTTGGATGAGACCCCTAGGGGCACATCACAGGCTGGGAGCAGCAGGGGCAGAAGGGGCTCAGCCTGGGGGAGGGGAAGAAGCACATATTGTCTCCTTTTCCCTCACTCCTGGGAGTCACTCTTAGGGAGATCGCCTCTAAAGCCCTTTGCCAGGAGGCACAGACACACAAACTCACAGGGAAATGTACCGATACCTATACCGCATCGGGGTGATGTAGTCCTTGAGCCTTTTTTTTTCTTTTTGGTATGGGAAGCTCTTTATTTAACAGTCTATTTTGAATGATAGCCTTGCTAGACATAGTTATCTTTGTCTCAGATCCTTGTCTTCCATTACCTTGAGTACTTCATGCCATTTTTGTCTGGCCTATAGAGTTTCAGATGACAAATCAGGTGTCAGCCTATGGGAGCTCCTTTGTAGGTAACAGTTTTCTTTTCTCTTGCTGCCTTTAAGATTCTCTGTTGGTCTTTAATTTTTGGCATTTTAATCATGATGTGTCTGGTCATGGGCCTGTTTGAGTTATTCTTGCTTGGTGATCTCTGTGCCTCCTGGACTTGTGTGGCTTTTTCCTTTACCAGGTTAGGGAAGTTTTCTGCTGTTATCAAACTTGTTCTCTGTCCCTTCTGCCCTTTCTGCCTCTTTCGGCACACCTACTATGTGAAAATTGTTACGTTTTATGTTGTCCCACTATTCCCTAAAGCTGTCCTCCTGTTTTTTAATTGTTTTTCTTTTTGGTTCTCTGATTGAGGGATTTTTTTTTCAACTCTGCTTCTAATTCACTATTCCATCCTCTGCTTCCCCTAATCTCCTGTGTATTCCTTCCAATGTGTTATTTGTGCTATGGCATTCTCTATTTCTCCTTTCAGAGTCAGAGTTAGGATATCTTTTTTTTTTTCTTCATGCTGTTGAGCAACTTTACCATCATTACCCTGAACTGTTTCAGATAAATTTCTTATCTGTGCTTCATTTATCTCTTCTTTTGAAGAATTCTCTAGTTCTTTCTTTTGGAGACTATTTATTTGTCTCCTCATTTTGACTGTGTGTCTGGGTTTGTGACTGTGTATTAAATATATCTGCTACATCTCTCAATTTCTAGTGCACAACAGTGTCAAACACTGTTTCTGACTAATTAGATCAGGCAAAGACTTAAAGCCTCCAGAGTCTGCCTCTGCCTGCAGACTGAAAGGATTCTGACTTTAATTACCCTCAGGCTATCATCCTCAGGTGTGGCAAGAGTTTTTTTTCAAGACGGTAGGGCAGTTGCTTCTACCTGGAGGCTAACTGTTATTTTTAGTCTCACTGCCTCTGCCTGCAGACTGAAAGGATTCTGACTTTAATTACCCTCAGGCTATCATCCTCAGGTGTGGCAAGAGTTTTTTTCAAGACGGTAGGGCAGTTGCTTCTACCTGGAGGCTAACTGTTATTTTTAGTCTCTTAAGTGGCTCAGGAACTCAGCACTGTGGGGCAAGGTGTTTTCCAATAGGGCGGGTCAACTGTCTTCCCCCCAGGCAAAGCCTGCTGTACAGCAAATGTCTGTGTGGGAAAGATGCCCTCCACTGCATAGGGGACTGAATCAGCACAGGAAACCATGGTGTCTGCCTTCTGAGCTCTAACCTCAGAGCCTCCAATCCTGGCTTCTGCTCCCACAGCTCCAGTCCATTCTGCCCTCCCTCTGCCTGAGCACAAAGTGGGTGACTCCACAGGAAATTTTGTGTGTTGGGCTTTTAAAAGGGTGCCTGAATTTCCAGCATGTTTCCCTGGTAGACAGCAACCCCAGTGCTTTTCACACAGATGTTATATGGGTACCCTTCTCAGTTCTGGTGCTCTTTACTGGGGGGCCAAGCTTGGGGATTAGACCCCTGACTTCTCAAGGCAAATCAGCTAAGATATCTCTTCAGAACTCCAGTTGCTGTATGTGGATGCCCAGCCAGCCCTTCCCCCTTCTGCCCCTCCTACCAGTCTCTATGCAGTCTCCACTTTTGGTCCTCCATTATCAGGGTTCTCTCTAGCGAGTCATCCATTGATTATTAAGGCAGTTTTTCTGTATTTTATTTGTACTAGGTGTAGCAGTTAATAATGGCAGATTTTGTAATTTAAAAAACCCCATGATAATTTCAAGAGAAACATCAAAGTGCTTTATTCAAAGTAATGTCAATTGCTACCTACACATTTCCCCATCTTTCAGGTAATTTGTAGATACCATCCCAATAGAACGTTTCTTGTTTTGAGGCAAACTATTCAGAGACCCACTTTTCCAACCAATTGATTATTTGTTGTTGGTAGTGATCAGTATTAATGGTTTCACCTGGTTTTCTAAGCTCATAATACACACCTTCCTGATCCCACCAAGCACAGAGCATTGTCTTCTTTCCAAAGAGATTTGGCCTTGCAGTTGATGTTGATGGTTTAACTGGATCAACCCGTGATTTTGTGTGTTTGGAATTCTCACAATACATCCACTTTTCATCACCAGACACAATTCCATGCAAAAAAAGACCTTCTTCTCGCCACTGCAGCAACATTGCACTGATGACTTTTGGTTTTCCATTTATCTTTCATTCAGTTGATGTGGCACCCATTCTCCTTCCTTTAAAATTTTCCCCCATTGCTTGAAAATGATCGGAAATTGTTTGCTGGGCAATGTTTAATCTTTCTGCAAGTTGTTTTTGAGTTTGACACACCTATTCATCCAATAATACTTGTAATTGTTGGTCTTCAAACTTTAACTGTTGACCTGGACATTCTTTGTCTTTCACATTGAAATCATTACTTTTAAAGCTTTTAAACCAGCATTCACAAGTATCTTGAGATGGAGCATGTTCACCATAAACTTCCCAAAGTATTCAGCAGCACTTTTCTTCAAAATAAATTAATGAATTATAACTTCCCACAAGTGCTCTTTTTTTGGCAAAAAATTCAACATTTTTAAGCATGAAAATATCTATGATGTTAACACCTTCAGCAAATTTGACATATGAAGTTCTGAAGCTTGTTGTCAATACAATAAAATAGCATACATATCAAATCGCTTTTATATCCCCGTATGTGTAACTCCATCTATTGAAAAAAATCTGTTACACCTAGTAATTCCAGTTTGTTACTGGGATGGTGTCTGTGCAGCATCCACTTACTCTGCCCCCATTTTTAATCTCCTCTGAGTCAATAATTGTAATTCCTATATAATATTTATATTATACTAGAGGCCCGATGAACAAAATTCATGCAAGGATCTTGGTCCTTGCATCCCCCGCTGCCTCGACTGGTCCTCTCAGCCCCTCACAGCCTCAGCCAGGCCTCACAGCCCCTTGCAACCTCGGCTGTTTGCCTCGGCCCTCGCAGCCCCAGCTTCATCTGAACGTAGTCTGGAAGGTCGTCTGGAAGGATGTCCAGATGGTTGTTAGGCTGTCCAGTCTAATTAGAATATAAGGCTTTTATTATTATAGATGACATGTAAATGGTTTGTTACAGTGCCTGTAACATAATCAATTTTCAATAAATTTGAGTCAATATTTTTTATTCATGAGAAATTTGAGTCTCAATTAATTCATTTCTTTAATGAAAAGAAATACAAGGTACTAATCCTATATAATAAAGAGCTAATATGCTAATTAGACAGGATGGCAGAACAATCTTCCAGAACAACCAGTGGGCGGGGCCACCGGGCCATGAGGCAACGAGGGCCATGAGGGCTGAGGTAGCCAGGGCCTGGAAGGCTGAGGCAGTACCTTTGGACAAATTTTGTGCATTGCGCCTCTAGTCCTATCTAATAAAGAGGGAATATACAAATTATCTGTCATGCTGTCACAAAATGGCTGTGCTCACAGCACAGGTGGGGATCCTGTAACACAAGATGGCTGCCCCCACAGTGGAGGCTGAGTTCCAGTAATGAGCCTTAAGGAGCAATCAGCAGGGCCCTAAGGCTGGGCTGCCCCTCCCTCCTGCCTGGTGGGACTTAACAGGGGACCTCAGGTTGCAGAGGGCCCTGGCCAGGGGACCTCATGCTGTGCCCCTCACCCCGGCACTGGGCCAGGCCACTTGAGGCCATGCCCCTGACCCAGCGGGGCTTGACGGGTGGGGCTGACCAGGTCTTGATCTAGCCCAATGGAGGTTGGGCCGGCCAGTTCTGGATCTCGGGCGATTTCAAAGCGCACATGGGTGGACAGGGACTTGACTCTGGTTCCTGTGGCATGGACCAGACTCTGACAGGAGGAAGATTTTCATATACATTTTACTAATTTTCTTTCATCTCTGACACTTCTATTATAAAGAAAGGGTAAATAGCAAAATTAAAATATTTTCTCTAATTAATTCCCTTTAAAAGTGAATGAATTTCGTGCACTAGGTCACTAGTATATGTAAAAATGTGGTTATGTTTATGAGTTCCTTTAGGCAAGAGGTCCTAAAGGAGTAATTATATCTTCTCTCTTCCCACTGCCCTTCCACTCTAACAGTACTACCACTACTACTACTACTACTACTACTATTCTTACTATGTGCCAGGAATTGTTCCAAGCAGTCTGCATGTATTATCTCCTTTAATTCTCATATCAATTCTGTCAGGTAGGTGTCTTTATTCTTATTTTCAGGTGAGGAAACTGAAGCATAGCATTGCAATGACTTTCACAGGATCTGTGTGATATAGTAACCGGTAAACAGGATCTCAGCTTTGCCTATTTGGCGCTGGAGTCTGTTTTAAAAACAACAACAGCTGCCATTTGAAAAGCACTTTCCATTGCTCCATATGCTGGGCACTTTCAGTGTCTTCCAAACAGTATCTCAAATGGCTCCCTCTCTGGCACACAAGTCAATGCAATATTGGATCTGAAATGACTCTGGTTCCTGTGGCATGGACCAGACTCTGACAGGAGGAAGATTTTCATATACATTTTACTAATTTTCTTTCATCTCTGACACTTCTATTATAGAGAAAGGGCAAATAGCAATATTAAAATATTTCCTCTAATTAATTCCCTTTAAATGTGCACAAATTTTGTGCACCAGGTCACTAGTATATGTATATGTATAAATGAGGTTATGTTCCTTTAGGCAAGAAGTCCTAAAGGAGTAATTATATCTTCTCTCTTCCCACTGCCCTTCCTCTCTAACAGTACTACTACTACTACTACTACTACTATTCCTGCTATGTGCTGGGCACTGTTCCAAGCAGTCTGCATGTATTATCTCCTTTAGCTCTCCTTTTAATTCTATCAGATAGATCCTGCTATTCTTATTTTTTGGGTGAAGAAACTGAAGCACATCATTGCAATGACTTTCTCAGGATCTGTGTGATATGGTAACTGGTAAAGAAGATCTCAGCTTTGCCTATTTGGCACTTTCCATTGCTCCATATGGTAGGCCACCTTGAGTGTCTTGCAAACATTACCTCAAATGGCTTCCTCTCCAGGACACAAGTCGATGCAATATTGGATTTGAAATGGCTGGGGAAGGCATTGGTGAATTCCTATGCCTTGGCCAAACATAAAACCAACCCAGTTTGTGCAGTGTCATAAATTCCAGAGTCAAAATTTTTTTTCCTTCCAGAGAAGATAGGGTTGATCAGAAAATTTAAAGAGAGTGGGAGTCCCTCTCACCCAGTACCCAGTTTCTCTGAGCAGCTCATATCTATTGTTTTTGATAAAAGAAGCCAGAAATCAGAGATGGAGAGTGTGGCAGGTAGGATAGAAGCAGAATATTTTCAGGAGACGTGAGCAAGGCAGACCGCCTTAAAGAAAGGCAGGCCTCAAGTCCTTGGCCATGTTAGGCAATCTCTTCAGCGTGCTTCTACAGAGGTATAACATGACCGACTACACGTGTCATTGCAGAAGCCAAAAGCTAGAGAGTCACCTCAATCCCTCTTTTCTTCATTTCCTCTATCCAAACTATTAGTACTAGTAAGTCCTCCTGATGGTATCTCGAAATGCCACCCTACACCCGCCACTTCTCCTTGGTCATTGTGTCAAGCTTGCCCAAGCCACCATCCCAGCTTAGGACATCCAGCATCCTCCTCACTTCAAAAGCCCTTCTCACAGAAATGTCAGTGAGCTCTCTATAATACAAACCTAGTCATGTCACTTCCAAATTACCTCTTTCCCAGGATATTTTATTTCAAAATTAAGTAACCAAGGACATCAGCCATTTAATTGAAGAGTGAATCATGTCTCTTTTCTCTTAAAATCCTCTCAAAACACCCCATCACACTTCACACAGAACTCAAACTCCTTATGATGCCCCAAAAGTGTCTCCTTTGTGCTGTGTCTCCTGCCTGTGTCTCTGACCCCAAACTCATCTTCCTCACTCACTAATTGGCCACCCCAGCCTCGATCTATTCCTTGGAAAGCTCATCCTCTTGCCTCTGTATTTGCTGCTCCTCCTGCCTGGAACGCTTTACCCATGGTCTTCGCATGGCTGGCATCGTCTCCTCCTTCAGGTCTCAAAATGTCACTTCCTTAGAGAGGATATCCTTCGTCACCTTCCCCCCACCCCGCGCCCCGGCCATGTCACACTGCTATATTATCTTGTTCTATTTTCTTCTGGACACCTATTACCATTTGGGATTCTCTTGTTAATTCAATTGATTTTTTAAAAATAAATCTTTATTGTTCAGATTATAGCTGTTCCTCTTTTTTCCCCCCATAGATCCACTACACCTGGTTCCCACCCCACTCCATGCCCTTACCGCCCCGCCCCCGCAATGTTCTCATCCATAGGTGTAAGATTTTTGTCCAGTCTCTTCCCGCACCCCCCACACCACCTTCACCCTGAGAATTGTCAGTCCAATCTAAACTCACTTGTAGGTAACTGTCTTTCTCGAGCTTCTTTTAAGATTCTCTCTTTGTCTTTTGCTCTTAGCATTTTAATTATGATGTATTTTGGTGTGGTCCTCTTTGGATTCCTTTTGTTTGGGGTTCTCTGCACTTCCTGGACTGGTAAGTCTCTTTCACCAGGTAGGGGAAGTTTTCTGTCATTATTTCTTCAAATAGGTTTTCAATATCTTGCTCTCTCTCTTCTTCTGGCACCGCTATCATTCAGATGGTAGTATGCCTGAAGTTGTCCCAGAGGCTCCTTTACACTATCTTCATATTTTTGGATTCTTTTTTCTTTTTGCTTTTCGGGTTGGGTGTATTTTGCTGCTTTGTATTTTAAATCTTTTGCTTGATTCTTGGGAACCTCTGGTTTGCTGTTGGATCTCTGTATAGTATTGTTTATTTCAGTCAGTATATTCTTAATTTCTAATTGGTCTTTTTTCATATCCTTGAGGGTCTCACTAAACTTCTCGGAGCTTTGTAGAAGATTCTTGAGTAACCTTACAACCGTGGGTTTGAACTCTATATCCAGTAGTTTGCTTTCCTCCATTTCTTTCATTTGGGACATGTTTCTTTGTCTCTGCATTTTGCCTGCTTCCCTGTGGTGATAGAGTGGCTTTGTGTGCTAGGTGTCCTATAGGGCCCAGTGGCTCAGCCTCCCTACTTACCTGAGTTGGCCACTCTTGGTGCACTCCTTTGTGGGCTGTGTGCACATCTTGTTATAGTTAAGCCTTAATTTCTGTTGGTATCACTGGAAGGAATTGACCTCCAGACCAATTGTCTGCGAGGACCAGCTGTGTCTACAATGGGAGAACTGCTGTGCTGGAGACACCCTTATGGGGCAGGACTTGTTTCAGTGGGGCTTTGGTGCTCACTGAGTCTGCCCCCTGAGTGTGTCGCTTATGGATCTGAAGAGTTGTACTCTGTTATGCTCTCACACTGACCACTGGTTACACTGGCTCTTGGATCTCCAAGGAGGTGCAGAGTCAGCCACTGCCTGAGGCCACCCAGCAGGAGCTACAGAGAGATCTGCAGATACCTCCTCTTTGTTTGGGGTTTGGAGGTGCCCAGGTGAGGCCCAGCTGTGGAGCAATGCAGGCTGCGGCATAGCCTTAGACCTTCCATTGGAAGCTCTGAAGCTCTCTGACCCAGCTGCAGTTTATCAGGTTTTAGGTTGCAAGAGGGACAGGCCATTCATATGCAAAAGCCTCTTCGCCCAGCTTCAGTGGGGTTGTAAATAGGGTGGGGCGGGGTCTCATGAAATCACCAGGCCGAACAACTAGCAATGGCTGCTAGTCAGTCCCAACTCGGAATGGTTCCCAAGTCTCTGTGTCCCACAGCCCCATGCAGGAACAATGACCCCTGCAAGCACCTCTGCCAAAAAGCCGCCCTCACGTTCCTGTCCCGATGCCAGACAGTACAGTTTCTCTCCGTATGAGTCTGGTTCCCCAGAGTCTTGCCCAGAACTGGAGTTTAGAGCAATTGGGAGTTTGTATCCCGCTCCTGATTGAAAAAGACAACAGCGGACCCAGTTGCCAGCCCATTTCTGTGCACCCCTCTACCTCCGCACTCCACACCTTC
>NW_006292590.1:34772-36103 GCF_000327345.1 Myotis davidii | reverse complement strand
TCTGGATGATGTCTGTCTGAAATTGTCTTTTAGTTGTAGTTTTGATGTGGTTGTGCAAGGCAGCAAGTACATGTGTGTAGCTATGCTGCCATCTTGGTTCTTCCCCCAGCAACACATTCTTACACCAACTCAGACAAAAGAGACCTTTTGGCAAATAGTGAGATTCGTTACATAAGATAATGGTACTCCTGCGCAGTGCGTACGGTAAAACTACCGTGTCGTTGCCTTTGCACATACATACAGCAAATTAGCCTCAAACATGCGGCATAGTCTAGTCACAGACCCACTCAAAGATACAAATGTAGTTATAAATATCACTATAGTACTTCATAGTGAGACATATCAATATCAACATGGATATAGATGTAAATACAGCTATCGATGTAGTTATAGGTATAGATACGATAAAGCTACAGATAGTGACAGCAGATATTGGCATAATTATAGATATAGATATTGACAATTATAAAGACAGATATACATGAAGATAGAGATGGAAGATGGACATGTAAGTATAGATGTTCAATGAGTTTCCTCAGAGAGAGTGTTTGTTAGCAGAAACCCCCATGCCTGGATTATCCACCAGTGCTGAGTCTGTGCTCACATCTTCACACAGGGAGTCATTCGTTCACTACTCCAGGTGTTGCTAATATTTCCATATTTTAGAGGGAGGTTAAGAAAATTGCCCAAAGCTGTGTAGGTGAGCAGTGCAGGGGCTGGGTTTGAACCTGTGCCGATCGGCTCCTAAGGGCACGCTCTCAGCTCCCACAGTCCTCCCAGCTGGGTGCTTGGGGTGCTTGGCCCATTCACATGATGAAGATTAAATCAGAATTTCAAACACATTTACAGGATACGATAATGCCAAGGTGTATCAGATAGCTAGGTTTGCTATAACAAAGTACAACAGCCTGAGGGGCCTAAACCTCCGGAATTTATTGCTCACAGTTCAGGAGGCAAGAAGTCTGAGATCAACGTCAACAGGGGGGTCTCCTTGGGCTTAGCTCTGGGCTTGAAGTTGTCTACCTTCTTGTTCACACCACATTCTCCCTCTATGTGTCTGTGTCCCGGTCTCTTCTTATAAGGATGGCCATTATATCAGATTAGGGTCCACCTAGTGACCTCATTTTAACTTAATTACCTCTTTAAAGATTATTCCTCCAGCCCTGGAAGGCTGGCTCAGTGGTTAGTGTTAGAGAGCGTGCCTCGGTAAGAAGCACACACACACATTTGAGAAAGGGATTGTGGGTACCTCAGTGGATTAAAAAATCATAAGGATGATTGCTCAAACCTGAACTTTGCACAGGGGTTGGGATCATCTATAAATATAACAG
>NW_006292590.1:30355-34659 GCF_000327345.1 Myotis davidii | reverse complement strand
ATACCCCCGCCCCACCATGCTCTGCCTGTGGTCCCTGAGCTGGGAAGAGAAATCCTAAATCCTCAGTCACTAAGTTGTGTCTCCAAATACTGGTCAGCTGAAACAGAACTGCAGCCATGAACCAGAATGTGCCTCGTCTTGTGGAGGAAAGTCCTGCTCCAGGACTGACCTATTAGCCATCTGTTCCCAAAGCAGGGGGTGACCGAGAAGTCCGTGCCTGCTTCCTGAGGACTGCTCCGCCATGCAGTGGCTGATGAGGCTCCGGGTCCTTTGGGGCACTAACAAATACTGACATACCTTCCACCCTGTCCCGAGGCACTTGCACTCCCAGTCTGTATCAGCAACTGGCGCCCCGAGATGGAATGACCATGATAGACCTGAGAAATTTAACTTTGCCAGTGATGTCCTGGACTACTGGACTCAAATGGAGAAGGTGAGGAGGCACCTGTGAGGGGGGGGAGAGGGGGGAGGCTAGGGGGATCTCTCTGGCTTTTCTTGCTCCTCAGAGGCTGAAGGGCACAGACCTGATGCAGCTGGTACAGGCCGATCTCACCTTACCAGTGCCATGGGAAAAGTTTATGTTTTGGGGTTCAATTCTCATCCTGGCCACTTCCCACTTCTCTGAGCCTCATTGGTTCTATCTCTGAAATGGGGACAATCTCCTTAAGGAACATGACAGCAGGTAAAAATACAGGGTACACAGTCAGATAATTGTGACCAAATGCAAAGTTCTAACTTGATGGTAATGTGAATGCTGGCCTTCCACTAATGGGACTGTGAGCCTATCTGGGATTCAGCTCATCAAACTTGTGCTTAAGTTCAGGCTGCTCTCAGAGGGAGGGGACAGGCCCCCTGCTGGTGCCCCTGAGAACCTGTCACCTAGAGCTCAGTCATTTATCCTGCCCCCACTGTGGGGAGAGGAAGGCCACTGCAGGCCTGGCTACCAGTGACTACTTGGGTGTAGCATTGAGTTCTGTCCAGAGAAACCAGTCCCTGCAGCCTCTAGAGTTTACAGGTCTCTTCAGAAGAAACCAAGTGCTTGAAACCAAAAGGGGGGCCATGATGTCTACCCACAGGTTGAGGTGGACAATGGGTGGTGTCCCAGCTACTAAGTCCCAGCTGGTGATGATCACAGTGTGAAAAGTTACCCAATATTATCTTTGTACAAAGAGAGAATTCACCTGCAATGCAGTCAGAGAGTTGATGTCAGAGAGTTTTGTTTTGTTTGTTTAAATATATTTTATTGATTTTTTACAGCGAGGAAGGGAGAGGGATAGAGAGTTAGAAACATTGATGAGAGAGGAACATCGATCCACTGCCTCTTGCACACCCCCCAATGAGAATATGCCCGCAACCAAGGTACATGCCTTTGACTAAAATCGAACCCGGGACCCTTCGGTCCATAGGCCGACGCTCTATCCACTGAGCCAAACCGGTCAGGGCAATGTCAGAGAGTTTAAGTTTCCCATGAATTTAACATATGCATTCACATATTAGTGTTCAAGGCTTATATGGCTTTCATGGGGCTTCTCCCTTTTTCTTTTTCCTTTCTCTGAGTTTCCATAAGAACTTCCAGGAAAATAGAGCCTTGGTTATGAGGAGCACTTTTGTGACCCACATTTCCCAGATGAGAAAACTGAGGATATGAGTTTTACATAACCTACAGAAATTATATGCCTAAGTGGAGGAGCAGGATTTGGGTCCAGGTTGTCTAGTTCTAAAATATATTTCTTTAAACCTGGTCCCATGATCTCAAGACCCCAAATCTTTTCCTTCAGACTATAAATTGACTTCCATTATTGTCCAGACCAAAAATCTGAGGGAGACCTTGTGGACCATGAGATGGGCTGGAGAGAAGGAAAGGGGCCCAGCCCTTCATTTTCTCATTTATCTTCATAAAATTCTCATTCATTAGTGCACGCATCCACCCATGGAGATAACCACCAAGTAAATAGGATTCCCCATGGAATACCTGTTCTTGTTGGGTTTTATATCATTGTTATCAGTGATTGTCAATTCCTCCATATCTCACACTGTCCCCCCAGCACCCTCATTCCATTAACTTTCATTCTCACAGCACTTCTGATCTGTTTCCACTTTTCCAATTGCCTTAACTATGACCAGTGTCTCTCTAGGGATGTGTGGTGTCTGACACCTAGAACTTTCTCAACAAACATTTGTGGAGTAAATTAATCTGAAACCTGCCTTACAATCTACAGATCTTGGTGCTGCTGCTATTAAAGACTCTGCAGAGGGCACTCCAGTGGGGTTCACTCTGCTCCCTGAACCTCCCTTAAAATGAAGCTCCCTTAGTTAGAAATCCAACATTTTTATGTGCCCTCTTCCTTTTATTTTAAACTAGAGGCTCAATGCATGAAATTTGTGCAAGAGTAGGCCTTCCTTTCCCCAGCTGCTGGCACTGGCTTCCCTCTGGCACAGGGGCCCTGGCTGGCTTCCCTCCAGCCTCAGCTTTGTCCCGAAGGATGTCCACAAGGAAGTCTGGTCTAATTAGCATATTATCCTTTTATTATTATAGATAAGTTTTCATGATTTCAGAGAGGAAGGAAGAGGTAGGGAGAGATAGAAACATCAATGATGAGGGAGAATCACAAATTGTCTACCTCCTGCACACCCCAGACTGGGGATCAAGCCAGCAACCTGGACATGTTCCCTAACCAGAAATTGAATCGAGACCTCCTGATTCATAGGTTGATGCTCAACCACTGAGCCACACCAGCTGAGCAATGTGTGTGTGTGTGTGTGTGTGTGTGTTTGATTTCCAGGAATCAAATCCAATGAAAGCATACATAAGGGGAACAAAAAAATTGATGTTTCTCTCTCTGTCACTTCCTCTCTCTCTAAACCAATCAATAAATGAAAACATTTTTAAATACTGAAGCTAACTTTTTCTACAAGCAATAAACTTATGCATGGGGGAGTTTTGTTTGTTTTATTGTGACTTGGATGCCTTTATCTTTTATCTTTTATTTTTTAATCCTCACCCAAGGATATTTTTTCCATTGAATTTTTAGAGAAAGGGAGGGGAAGGTGGGAAGGGGGAAGAGAGAGAGAGAGAGAGGAGAAACATTGATGAGAGAGAGACACATAGATTGGTCGCTTCCTGCATGCGCCCTGATGGGGGCTGAGGATTGAACCTCCACCCCAGGCATCTGCCCTTGACCAGAATCAAACCCCGGGACCCTTCAGTCCGCAGGCCAACTCTCTATCCACTGAGCCAAGCCAGCTAGGGCAGAAAATGCTGTCTTTAGACATCAGGTGTAGTAGAACAGGCACATAAACCTGGTATAAGCAGCCAGTAATCAGGTTAGAAACCTGCATTTTGTTAGTTTCACCTTCGTATTTGTCCTCACTCTGTCCCTTTGGCATTTAGTGAAGACATGTGAAAGCTGCAGCACGTCTCAGATGTGAAAGGAGACGGTAACAGGGGTGGGCCCTGTCTAGCACATTAATGAGGACTCTGTTGACAATAAGTAGCACCAACGGCTCCGCCTCGCCTACCCCGGGACGGTCCCTGGAGCACTGCAAGGAATGCGAAGGTCCTGCAGCTGGGCTCGACATGGAACCAGGGCCTCCGAGCAACGGGCAGGCCCAGACGCCTTCTGTTTGGGGTTGAATTGTGAACCCCCAAAAGGTGTGCTGAAGCCCTCACCCCTGGTACCTGTGGACATGGCCTGGCTTGGAGATAGGGTCTTTGCAGGTGTAATCAAGTTAAGATGAAGCCATACTGGCGTAGGATGGGTCCTCATTGGAACAGACAGAGGGAAGAATGCCCTGTGAAGATGGAGGTAGAGACGGGTTTACAAACCAAGGAGCACAAGGATTGCCGGCAGCACCAGAAGCAAAGAGAAAGGCCTGGAGCAGATCCTCCCTGGACCCTTCAGAGGGAGTGTTGCTTTCAAGCCGCTAGCCTCCAGAACTGTGACAGAATGCATTTCTGACATTGGAAGCCGTCCAGTCTCAGACACCCGGTGATGGCAGCCCTGGGAAACGAACCCACCCTCTGCCTCCCGCTGAATCTCTGTGTCACTCTTCTTTCACACGGTGGCACACTAAAGGTTCTGTTTCCTGGCTCCGATGGTAGAGAACAGTTGTCAACAACAACTTCCATGTTTGCGTGACATAGCAATAGCGATACAGAGAGAGACTAAACAGCTTTTTTTTTTTAATCCTCACCCGAGGATATTTTTCCATTGATTTTTAGGGAGAGAGGGGAAAAAAGGGAAAGACAGAAACATCAATGTGAGAGAAACACCTCAATTAGTTGCCTCCTGCATGAGTCCCGA
>NW_006292590.1:29216-30263 GCF_000327345.1 Myotis davidii | reverse complement strand
GCAAGGGCCAATGCTCTAATCACTGAGGCAAACCAACCAGAGCTTTATTTTTTCAATCATTTAAAAAATCTTTCAATTACAATTGACATACAATGTTATATTCATAAGTTATATAAATGTCTACTCATTAGGTTGTACACCTGAAACTGAGTTCTAGACTATTCTTATCACCACAGAAGCTTTCTTTTGTCAGTTCTCAGCCAATCTCCTCCCACCCCACCCTGGGCCCCAGGCAACCACTGACCTGCTCTTGCACCCTTTTGTGTCTGGTTTCTTTTACTCAGTGTAATGTTTTTGTGGATTACTTGCTTGTGTCCTTTTTTCTTTTTCTTTTTTTGTTAGTCCTCACCGGTATATAGTTTTTCATTGTTTTGTTTGTTTGTTTGTTTGTTTGTTTTAGAGAGGGAGTGGGAGGGGGGTGGGAGAAAAGAGAAAGAGAAAGAGAGATGAACATGGACATGTGAGAGACACATCCATTAGTTGGTATCCGGCTGGGATGGAACCTGCAACCCTGGTACTTGCCCTTAACCAGGAATCAAACCTGAAATGCTTCGGAGCAAGGGCAGACACTCTAACCACACTGGCCAGGGCTGTTCATTTCTTTCTGCTGCTGAGTTACTTACTCAGTGTTTTATCTTTTAAAACTATTTCTCAATATCCCTTGGTGTCAGATCTCACCACATTAAACTTTAAGTTTTAAATCCAGTTTAAGGGTTGTATTTTATCTGCTCAAAAACAGCTTCATGTCAATGTCACATTATCAAATTAATCTTTAGCACAAAATACATGACTACTAAAATGATATCTTCTTCAAGGTGCAGGAGTTAGGATCTAACACAGTCAGAATTCTGAGCAACAATTGTTTTCTACTTGATATACCAGCTTCTCCATCATTTTTAAAATCCTGCAGAAATCTTGTGCACTGTACCAGACTCCCTGTATAAGCAGTGCACAACTTTTCAGTACTTGTTAATATTTTTTATCCTGTTGGTCAGGAATTTTTTTTCACAGCACTGATTCTTTTTATAGCTGTAAAGACACACATGT
>NW_006292590.1:22121-29195 GCF_000327345.1 Myotis davidii | reverse complement strand
ATAAAAAATATTTTTAAAAAAACCATGTTCATTATATAACACTTGGGGAAAAGAAGACAGTTCACTTAAACAAAAAAATTGTCCATAAATATTTAAAACATTTACATATGGGCACATATGTGTACCTTGTTTACCATGATATCCTTTTGGTCTAAGAACAGTGCCTAAGAAATAATAAGATCTAACTAATATTGAATGAATAAGTGAACAATTATTATTATGCCAGAGGCCTGGTACATGAAATTCATGCCCGGGGTGGTGTCCCTCAGCCCGGCCTGCAACCTCTCCAATCTGGGACCCCTTGGGGAATGTCTGACTGCGGGTTAGACCCAATCCCTGTGGGATCAGGCATAAACCCAGCAGTCGGACATCCCTCTCTCACTCTGGAACTGCTGGCTCCTAACCGCTCGCCTGCCTGCCTGCCTGATTGCCCCTAACCACTTCTGCCTGCCAGCCTGATCGCCTTCTTACTGCTCCCCTGCTGGCCTGATTGATGCCTAACTGCTCCCCTGCTGGCCTGATTGCCCCCAACTACCCTCCCCTGCAGGCCTGGTCACCCCAACTGCCCTCCCCTGCCGGCCATCTTGTGGTGGCATCTTGTGAGGCCACTTAGGCTTTTATTATATAGGATTTGAATTATAATGTCAATATGGTGTTGCTTATATAAATTGATATTATATTGTTAGCATTTTATTGTAAAAAATCTGAATTTTAAAATTTGTTTTTATTAATTCTACTAGAGACACAGTGCATGACATTCGTGCACTGGGGTGGGGGGGTGTCCCTCAGCCTGGCCTGCACCTTCTCACAGCCTGGAACCCCTCGGGGGATGTACCTCATCTGGCAGTCAGACATCCCTCTCGCAGTCTGGGACCCTTCGCTCCTTACTGCCCACCTGCAGCAGAAGTGGGAAAGGCTCCCGCTGCCACCACTGCGTTGGCCAGCTGTGTGCCCGGCTTCTGACTGAGCAGCACTCTCTCTGTGGGAGCACACTGAACACCAGAGGCAGCTCCTGTGTTGAGCATCTGCCCCTGGTGGTCAGTGCATGTCATAGCAACCAGTCTTTCTGCTGTTCGGCCAATTTGCATATTAGCCTTTTATTATATAGGATAATTTTGTAGACAGCATATAGTTATATCCTGCCAATCTTTGCTTTTGGGAAATGTAGTTTGCTTACATTTAAAGTAATTACTGATAGTGAAAGACTTATTGCTGCCATTTTGTTAATTGTTTTCTTGGTATCATACCTTTTATTTTTGACCTTCATTTCCACTTTTAAAGCTTTCTTTTGTGTTTGGTTGGTGTTTTGTGTGTGTGCGTGTTTTTTTGTAGCGATATGTTTTGATTCTCTTCTCATTTCCGTCTGTGTATATACTATGAATTGCATATTTATATATATAAAAGGCTAATATACTAAGTGTCTGACCATTCGACCGTTCAACTGGTAGCTATGCCATGCATTGACCATCAAGGGGCAGATGCACGAAGCACAGGCATGGAAACATGGGACAGACTGATGAATCTCAGAGGGAATGGGGAGGTTGGAGGGTGGGAAGAGATTAACCAAACATCTTATATGCATACTAGAGGCCTGGTGCACAGATTTATGCTCCGGTGGGGTCCGTCGGCCTAGCCTGCGGGGATTGGGCTGAAACCCACAGTCTCACATACCCCGAGGGGTCCTGAATTGTGAGAGGGTGCAGGCCAGACTGAGGGACCCCACTGCAACACGATCCATGCACCGGGGCTCTAGTATTACATGTAATGTCTTAATGTTATAACAATATATTTTAATAATAACTTAACTTTAATTGCTTATAAAAACCCTATTTCTTGATAAATTTAAGAAATAATAAAGATATATGAGGAAGCCGAAACCGGTTTGGCTCAAAGGATGGAGCGTCAGTCTGCGGACTGCAAGGTCCCAGGTTCGATTCTGGTCAAGGGCATGTACCTGGGTTGTGGGCACATCCCAGGTAGGAGATGTGCAGGAGGCAGCTGATCAATGTTTCTCTCTCGTCAATGTTTCTAACTCTCTATCTCTCTCCCTTCCTCTCTGTAAAAAATCAATAAAATATATATTTTTTAAAAGATATATAAAGAAAGTAAAAAAGTAAAGACTTGCTTCCACAACATACAAAGGTCTCAAACTCAATAAAAAGGAAACAACCCACTTGAAAAATTGGGAAAAGATCTGAACAGTTTACTTGAGAGACTCACAGTTAGCAAAAGAAGTACAAAAAGGTACTCAATATTACTTGTTATTAGGGAGTCTATAAATAAATAAACAAATTCCTTTCCAGCTACATCTCACCCCCCACTGAATGTTGCCAACAAGTTTCACTCTTTTCCTTCTGTTCCAGAGGGGCTGAGACTCCGGCAATACCTCCTCCCAACCTTGGGGCACCACATCAGAGAAGGGGGTGCAAAAGTGAGCAGAACATCACAACATGCCCTGCCTTTCTGAGTGTGGCTTTAGCTGTTAGGGCATTTGTTGGTTGCTGCAGATCCTTGACTATTTCAAGAGTCCCAACAAAGCCATTTTAGTCTGTTTCCTTGATTTTTCTCTGAAGGAATAGGGGCTGGACCTTCCCAGTCTGTTTCTTATGAATTTTACCATTAGAGGTCACTTAATTTTAAAAATTAATTTCCCCAAATATTCAGAACCTAAATTAGCCTCTTTAATGTGTAGCAATTATAATAATAGTCATATTTATTGAAAACCTACTGTGCCAGGCACTGTTATGTACACTTTATTCATTAAATAACTCATTTAGACTTTATGACCTGTTAGGTAATATTGTCCCCACTTTGTACACGAGAATGCTAGGGTACACAGGGGAATGCACTGTCTACATGGAACTAAGACACATGGGGATGGAGATTTAAGTCTTCACTTGGAGACATGAACCTATTCATGGTTTTATGTGACTTGGGAGGAGGTGGCTACAGTAGACCAGAAGAAGGTGGCTGGGTCACACTCTGCCCCTAACTTTTCTGGACTCTTTAAATGATTTAAAATGGGGTCCTAGGCCCTGAGCTATGCTCACACTGGAATGTGACTGTGACAGTGGATTGGGGGAAATAAGTGCCCTTTTCCTCTGAAGCAGGAAGTAACACATGGTGTGTGATCTTGACCAGGAAGGCAAGAGAGGCCCCAACCCAGCCCTGTGGTGGGTGAACAGCGAAGGAGACGAAGTGAAGTGGAGTTTCAGAGAGCTGACAGACTTCACCTGCCGCGCAGCCAACGTCTTCACGCAGACCTGTGGCCTGCAGCAGGGAGACCGTCTCGCCTTGATTCTGCCTCGAGTGCCTGAGTGGTGGCTGGTGGCCGTGGGCTGCATCCGAACAGGTCAGTGACTCAGAGACCGGTAGAGACCTTAGGGATGTCCTGGAGCCAACTGGTCCTGGAACACTAGGTGCTTCCTCTTCCCTACATTCTTTCTTCTTCACAGTCTTTCTCTTTCTCAGACTCCCTCACATATATTACCCCTTATCCCCCACTCTCTCCCTCACCCTCACATCTGCTCAAACACAATGTCTCACACACACACACTTTCTCTTGCACAGTCTCAGACGTTATTCCTTTTATGAAATTCATCAACTGTGAACCTTTTGCCATATTGGAGCCCCCACTGAGTTAGTAAAGAGTCAGTTGCACTCAATGTGACACCCATAAATACCATGTAAATACCTATAAACCCTGGATCCCAGACATTTCCTTCACCATCACCAGAGCAGGCTTATCAAACAAGAAGTCTGACATTGGTACAATATATGTTACCTGGTAGCTATCCATAGTCAACAGTCCCCAACTGCCTTCATCACGTCCCTGACAGCCACTTCTTTCTTTAAGTCCAAAATCCAATTGAGGATCATGTATTGCATTTAGGTGTCATGTCTTCTCAGTCTCCTTTCATCTAGAAGGGCTCTCTAGCCTTTTCTGCACGGTGATGACATTTTTGAAGAGTCTATGCCAGTTGCTTTGCAGGAGGTGCACACAAATTGGTATTTCACACTCTTGCTTCATGATTATATCCATCTTAAAACATCTTAGCAGGCATGTTGGGAGGACAGTGTTGTGTCTTTGTCAGTGCATCACATGAGGGGTCTCTGAAGTTGTTTTGTCTTCCATCAGTGATACTGTTCATCTCATTAGAAGGGTGGTATTCAACTTTGTCAGGGCACCTTTTCTCTTCCTGACTAGTAAGTAGTCTGTGCGGTAACACCTATGAGACTAGTGACTATCCTGCTCCCCCACTGTCTTTCACCCCGTGGTTTGAGTGTCCCCTGATGATTCTTCACTGAGTTCAATATTATTATGGTGGTTTTACATGAGGATTTTCTGTTTATATTACCCCTCTACATTCTTTAGTTAACATTCTTCTGTAGATATTTTCCTTTCCCTTTTAATTGCTTATCTATCTATCTATCTATCTATCTATCTATCTATCTATATCTATATATCTCTATATCTATATATATAAAAGGCTAAGTGACTGACGGTCCATCCATTCAACCATCCAGCTGACTGATTGACTGGCTGGTACATATGACGAGCACTGGCAATTGGGAAAAGCAAAACTAAAGAGGAGTAGAAGCAGAGAAAGGGAATTCCAAGAACGGGCTCAGCACATGCAAAGGCTTAGAGTCAGGAGTTGCCTATGTGAAGGGCCATTTTGAAATAGAGAATAGAGGTGTGGGAGAGAAAGCTGGAGCGTGGGCAGCGTCTTCAGAGTCAGAATGGGGAGCGTGCTGTTTTGCTGGAGAGAGGACACAGGTGTTAGTGAAGTGAAGTGAAGGTGAACGTGGTGGGCAGGCAGGCTAAATGGCCATCTCAGAAGTGATTAAAGAAAACTGAGTTTATTTAAGGAAAAGGAAGTTGGGGGTGGGGTATCCAAGGGGAAGTGCTGCACAGCCAGGAGCCAAGGTGCTGAAGGTGCACCGAGGACCTGCAGTTTCATCCTGATGTGCAGTCACGGGTGGGAATCTCTTGTTGTCAGTGGGTTTGGGGGCTGAGCTGGTGGGCTTGGAATGGAGATAGAGTGCAGGTGTGGGATCAGGGGGCTTCAGGACAGTTCCAGTTCCTTACATGGACTGATTCCTGGTGTCTAGAAAGCATTTCTGGTCTTTGTTCTCCTGTGGCCAGAAGCTTCCAAATGGCTGTCAAGGGTTTTATTGCCTTCTAGTCCTAAAACAGGAAATGCTGGAGGAACATCGATGCTCTGGGGAACCTACACAGGTAGTAACACAGAAGTTCAAGGCAAGGCATTTTGTGGGGAGATTAGAATCCAGTGGGTGCACACAGATACTTGAACTAATTGTTGGTGACAGCAGAAGGGAGGGAAGGTAGGAAAGTTCCAGGGACAATGTGGTTAATTTCAATGTGAGGGATGAAGGAAAGAAGGTGAAAGGGCGAGGGCTACGTCCTCCATCTTGCCCCAGGGTGAGAGCTACACCCTCCATCTTACCCCAGATCCTCCATTTTTGAGCAGCAGCCTTACCCATGTGCTTGGCAAGGAGCTTCTTCCTGGAAGCTCAAGCCTCTGCTAGCCACACCTAGGATTTCTTTAAACTAACCAATGATAATCAAGGGAAGTCCACGCCATAGATATGACCACATCCTGTGTAACAAGACACCAACTTGCGCCCGGCCAATTGGCAGAACCCACAGTCCTCTCTCCTCCCCTTACTCCCATCGCCTATAAAACCCCTCTCCACACAGAGCTCTTTCTCTGCCGCTTGCTGCTGCATCGGTGAGTGTGGTCAGGGAGCCGAGCTAGCTCAAATAAAGACTTTTTGCTTTTGCATCGGACTCGGCTGGCTCCCTGCTGGTCTTTTGGGGATCCTGAAATCTGGGCATAACATTCGGGGGCTCGTCCGGAATCCCCAAGACCCTCGAGGGACCCCCGATCTAGATAGTCTGTCTGGCCGCGGCAGGTGTCTGTGTGTTGTGCATTCTGTTCTGTGTGTTATATGTTCTGTACTGTGTGAGCTCACTTCTGAAATTCTGTAGTTCCTGAAGTGGTCTAGGTGGACGCACTGCTGAAGGACCATGGGCGGGGAGAGTCGGAAGACGTTCTGCTCTTCAGGAGGGATGCATATTCCCCTCACGAGGGATGTGGTTTCCCCTCGAGGATCTGAGACAAGGCGGGTCACTCCCGCTGGTTGGCAAACGGCCATCGTCTAGCTTTCGAGTTTGCTGCCATGGAGTTGGAAGGCTGTACTTTTTTGGGGGCCCTTTAGTTGTCTGTGTTTGTGTTGGTTTTTTTTCTGTTTTATTCTGTGGACTTACTTGACGGACATTATGGGACAAACTCAAAGTACTCCTTTAAGCATTATGGTCATTTTAAAGTCAAGGGCTGGGCCAAACCTGCTTGCCAGCCTCAGGTGTGGTTTTCCAGAACCACTGGAAACTTGGGACCTTGGAGTTTACTGAATTCAAATGATAAAAACTTATGTGTTCGTATTTTGAAGTGAAATAATGCTGAAATAATGCTAGAGGACAGAATTGAATCTGTTGGTTGATTATGTCTTGCATTTTGAAGTTTATTCTTAAAAATGTCACTGATTGAGAAATGCTGAAAATTTGACTTGCCAGCTAAAAGTTTAAGGTTCGGATTGAATTGGGAAAAATTGTGTAGTTGTGGTAGCTAAATGCCTTTGCTTATTGGTCTGACAAAAACCAGTTTAAATTTAATTGATATTCTTTAAGATAATTATGAAAGGTATAAACAGCTAATGAGATTTCAGTTTGTCTGCAATATAATGTTGGCCATCTATCTTTTAGGGATTTTGGTTTGCTCGGTCAAAAAAAACCAGTGTAGACAGCCACCATTTGGGCTGCATGACTTGGCAGCCACCATGTCAGCCACATGGCTTGCCGTGCCCCTGGGGACTGCCATATTGAAACAGCAAAAGGCCCCTCCCTCTGATTTAGCCAAAAGGGAATGTCTACTCACTGAGGCAGGATGGAATTTCAGGGGTGGAACTTTAAGGTGGAGTTTTACTACAGAAATGTGGATGGGGCAGAAAGTGTGCTTGCCTCGTGGATTTATTTAATACTATTTTTAA
>NW_006292590.1:12985-21786 GCF_000327345.1 Myotis davidii | reverse complement strand
TATCTTCCCTGCTGGGGGCCCGCCAGCAGGCGAGGGGATCCAAGGCAGTTGCTGGGCATGGAGGCCAGAGGGACATAGGTTAACAAGGAGACAGAACTGAACCTCACATCACCCTACTTGGCCCAGAGGATGGCTGGTAGTCAATGACAGGTAAGACCTCTCAGGAGGGGCGACCTAAGACAGGCACAGTTCGGGGGGGCCAGTAGGAGAGAACTTGGGGTTCAACAAAGGTGGGGCACAGATCTTCACACCCCCCAATTGTGCAGAGGCTTGAACACTCACCCCTTCTGAGGAAGGTCTCCTGTCCCCATGGCTGCTTCTTGCTTCCCATGCCCAGCCCAGATCAGGAACCAAATAACAGAAAGAGATTTGGTCCAGCTGAAATCAGAATCCAGATAAACGGAGGCTTGGCTAACAGACCGCATTTCTAAATCTAGCCTAGCAACAGGAATTCTCAAGCCTTCACAAGGATGTAAATTAAAATTATTGTTAGAGTATTAAATTTGACAGTACAATAGTTGTCAAGTTTTCAAATTAATTAAATTTGGCTAACTTGAAATAAGTAATTATTCAAAAGGTATTAACCAAAATTTTCATTTCATGGTAAGCTGCTGGAAGACATCTTACCCAGGTATGGTTTTCCTGTTATGATAGGATCCGACAACAGACCAGCCTTTGTTTCACAGGTAACGCAGGTAGTAGCCATGGCTATTGGGGCAAATTGGAAATTCTTATAGGCCCCAGAGTTCAGGGCAGGTAGAAAGGATGAACGGAACTCTAAAGGAGACCCTTACCAAATTAACCATGAAGACTGGCGGGGACTGGGTGGCTCTCCCACTGTATGCCCTTTACCGGGTAAGGAACTCCCCTTACACCCTGGGCTTTACTCCCTATGAAATCATGTTTGGCAGGCCACCCCCTATCATTCCTAACCCTGCCTGTGACTGTGTTTTGTTTGACTTGCTGTTCTCAATTGTTTGTTGAAATCCTCATGGAGGACGTGGCCTGGTGTTTCCCTTCCTCCCTCCTCCTGATTCTGAGAGCGTCTATAGCTGGATTTCAGGTGATCTCCAGGCTTTCTTTCTGCAGGAGACCTCCCTATGCACCTGTTATCTTTCCAGCCGACTAGGAGTCATATTTCCCCACAGGTCGGACCCCAGCCTCTGGGAGGGAGGACTCTATGGGAGCAGTCTGTAGTTTTCTTTGAAACTCCCATTGCTTAAAGGGAGACAAGCAACCGGCCTGGGCTGAGACAAGGGGGGCGGGGGTGTTAGCAGTTATGTTACCAGCTGCAGACCGCTAGAAAAGTGGAGGAGGAACAAAGCTGAAGTCACAACACCGCCTAGCTCCTGAACCACTTGCATGAGTCCATGCCACTGCGAGAGGGCAGTGGCTTCCAGGATTTGCTGGGGGACGCTCTGGCTGGGCCCCCAGGAGACCCTAGGTGAAGCAGTTGGCTCACAAGGGGGGCTGATGTCCCCTTCCGGTGCGCTCCCTTGGAGGAGGCCTGGTTGCTGCTTTGCCACAAAGGGAACTGGTAGAAAGGCAGGAGAGCGGAGTGCTGTGGCTGATGGGCAGGGTTAACAAAGGGGCACTCTCCCTGGACATGGAAGCCATTGGGACTTTGAAGTTCTCCAAGAAGAGGAGGAGTCTCACTCAGAGACTGGCCAAAACCTTGTTGGGTTAGGAGAACTGGAGGCTGCGTATTGAACTTGTAGACTGCAGTTTGCTGGGCAGAGGTCCAAGCCCAGTGGTATAGGGGTTAAGCTACCTGTGTACAGCAAAACAACTTTCTCCTGTGCCAGAATACATTAAGGAAATTGGACAGACTGTGTTTATCGCTAGAAAGAAGAGCTGGCCACAGGGCACAGCCTTGACAGTGACCTGCAGAAACTGTATACATCTTCATGGACATAGCTCCAAAGAGATAAGGACAATTTTGCCTTATATAGGAAGGTCAAGAGTAGACTTTAGTCACCTCCATAAGATGTCTGTATAGCCCTACCATATCTCATGTTTAGTAGCAGAGGATTTGGCTGCCTGAAGCGGCCATGGTGCCAATATTATGTTTCACTGTATTAATATGTTGTATTAACCTTTGATTCTCTTACAGGTTTAAATGTAGCTGTAGCTGCCAGCAGTTGCTGTAGACCAGTGATGGTCTACAATCCTTGGTAGTCTTTGGGAGTAACTGGCAAGTGTCCAGTCTCCCACACTGAGGGACATTGTTATAGCTATGTATTAGCTGTCCTGGAAGGTGGTCAGTTACAATTCTTGTTGTGTTTAAGTTGTTAAAACTGAAATGTTTTCTTTCCCTTCCACCGGACCATTTGTTATAGTTTGTCTCTGCCAGGTCACAAGCCCAGCACCTTCTGTGCCCAGGACAGCAGGGAGCCTGAGTGGAAGATGACCTCTAACCAGACACACCCACTGCAGATCACCCTCAGGAGGACAGCAGACCTCGCTGTACCCCTTGTAGTCCTCCTAATGCTGTTGACTTTCGGCTCTTGCATTATTAACAGATTAGTCCAATTTGTCAAGAAGCATAAAGGGGTGGTTCAGTTGATAGTTCTATGCGCCTAGTACAGGTCTCTAGCAACGGTGAAATAGAAATGCAGTCCGTCTCATGATTGAGCCAGAAGTCTCAAGACAAGGGGGGAATGAAAGGGCGAGGGCTACGTCCTCCATCTTGCCCCAGGGCGAGGGCTATGCCCTCCATCTTACCCTGGATCCTCCATTTTTGGGCAGCAGCCATAGGCATGTGCTCGGCAAGGAGCTTCTTCTCGGAAGCCCAAGCCTCTGCTAGCCACACCTAGGATTTCTTTAAACTAACCAATGATAATCAAGGGAAGTGCATGCCGTAGATATGACCACATCCTGTGTAACAAGACACCGACTTGTGCCCGGCCAATCGGCAGAACCCACAGTCCTCTCTCCTTCCCTTACTCCAACCCCGCTAAAAAACCCCTCTCCACACAGAGCTCTCTCTCTCTCTGCCGCTTGCCACTGCGTCGATGAGTGTGGTTGGAGAGCCGAGCTAGCTCAAATAAAGACTTTTTGCTTTTGCATCGGACTTAGCTGACTCCTCGGTGGTCTCTTGGGGATCCTGAAATCTGGACATAACAAAGGGATTCCCAATGACAAAGGGATGAGAAAGGGGGTGGGAGCAGAAAAGCGGGGACTGGGATACAGCTATTCCTGATGTCAGAGACTCTGTCCTCCTTGCATCTGTGCTCCCAGATCCCATGTAAACTCTTGCAAAGTAGGATCCACCTGTCTACTGGCAGCACCCATCTAGAGTAGACAGGTTAGGGCAAGCGTTTCAAGTTTTAATGTGCGTGGGAATCACTGGAGGTCCTGCCAAAATGCAGTTTCTGGCCCTGTCCCCTTGGCTCAGTGGTTGTGTATTGACCTATGAACCAGGAGATCATGGTTCAATTCCCGGTTGGGGTACATGCCGGTTGCAGACAAAATCCCCAGTGTGGGGGTGGGCAGCAGGCAGCCGATCAATGATTCTCTCTGATGACTGATGTTTCTATCTCTCTCTCCCTCTCCCTTCCACTCTGAAACCAATGAAAATGTATTTTAAACAAAATTTTTAAAAATGCAGGTTCTGATTCGGTAGGTTTGGTGCTGTGCGGTGGTGCTGACACTGCGGGTCTTTGCATACCAAAGAAAGCTCCTGGTGTCTGACCACAACCGTGAGGGGTGGCTGGACTTCCGATCTCTGATTCAGTGAGTTTCGGGTCTGATGGAGGTGCTCTCTGAGGAACGGTGGGAGAAGGCCCTCCACACCCAAGCACTGTAGACAGAGAGCTGGTGGTAGGAAGCTCACCAGGCCTGGCTCCAGAAACCTCCTCCCAGCTGTGTCCCTGACTTGCTGTGTGACCCTGGGCTACTTCCTGCCCCTCTCTTAGCCAAGGTTGCTTCATCTGTAATATCAGGACATTGCACTTCTATGCTTCTCTCCCTAAAGCTTGATCACCCCTGGGATGTGAAAGGAGGTGTAACTTCAGAGGATTACTGTGTTTCAAGTTTCTTGTAGGTGAGAATTGAAAAGATTATTCACACATAAATATAAACACATATATATGAATAATTTGAATGAGAAGTTAAATTGGATCTTAAAGGAGAAAGTTGAAACTGCAGGGAAAATATGAGGCTGTGGCTAGCAGAGGGTTTGGGGGGCAAAAATCTCCCAGGGTCTGGGTGCCCTTAGAAAGTTAGGGAAATGCCGGGAGGTCAGAGCCTTCAGGCATTTTTTACACAGTCGACCTAAGAAACACCCATAACAGTAGAAAATTTTTATGAGTTTATTTGAGCCAAACTGACAACATATGCTCGGGAGCAACATCTGCAATGCTCTGGAGGAAAACCGTTTTGTAGTTTCTTTCCTGCATTTGACATTCAGGAGGTGACGCAAGAAAGGTCACAGGAAGGTGGGAGAAAGCCAGGTAGGGATGGGATGACAGGACAGTTAAGATTATGTGCTCTCGCCGCAACCGGTTTGGCTCAGTGGATAGAGCGTCGGCCTGCAGACTCAAGGGTCCCAGGTTCGATTCCGGGCAAGGGCATGTACCTTGGCTGCGGGCACATCCCCAGTAGGGGGTGTGCCAGGAGGCAGCTGATCGATGTTTCTCTCTCACTGATGTTTCTAACTCTCTATCCCTCTCCCTTCCTCCCTGTACAAAATCAATAAAAATATATTAAAAAAAGAAAAAGAAAAAAATAAGAGCTTAATATTAAAAAAAAAAAGATTATGTGCTCTCTTGAGGGGTAACACCCCCTTCAAGGGATATCACTTTCTGTATTTCAAGGACGTGTTACCCTACCTGCACAAGAACAATGGACAGGCTTGCTTAAGGCAAAGGTAAACCTTTCACCAGAGAAGTTATGTGTCAGGGGCTTGGATACCACCATGCCCTGCCCCGTCAGGACTTTATGATCAGATCACCTGCGAGGTTAGTTTCACTGAGCCTCCTGTTCCACCCACAGCTCAAACCTCGCTGGGTTTCTTTTCTTTGTCTCTTTTGTTTTTCTGAGGTAACATTGTTTTATAACGTGTAAGTTGCACTGGCTTTGTTTTCTTGAAGTAACCCTTCTATTTTTAAAGTAAAATGTTATTCAACTCCAAAAGGCAAACACAGTGAAGTCACACCTTGTATTGGACTCTAAGGTCCGAAAGTTGGGGCTCTCCCTCGAGGAGCAGGCCCTCACCTTCCCCTGGCGCTACCTTTGCCTTTCGCTCTCCTCAACTCCAAGGGCCCTTATTCTGCCCCAAACTTGTTTCCTGATCCAGTGCAGCCCAGCTGGCTCAGTGGAACTAACCTCTCAGGTGATCTGATCATAAATTCCTGACTGGGCAGAGCATGGCAGGGACTCAGGCCCCTGACACATAACTTCTCTGGTGAAAGGTTTATCTTTGCCTTAAGCAAGCCTGTCCATTGTTCTTGTGCATGGAGGACAGTTCTTCCTCCAGTGTTACAAAACCCCAGTTTCTGCACTGGCCAGGTACTCAGTTGGTTAGAGTGCCAAGGTTGTGGGAGTGATCCCTGGTCAGGGCACATACAAAAATCCACCAATGAAAGCATAAATAAGTGCAACAGTAAATCCATGTTTCTCTCTGTGTGTGTCTGTCTGTCTCTCTCTCCCTCTCTCTCTCTCCCTTCCTCTCTCTAAAATCTATACAAGCAAAAGAGGTCTCTGACTTTGAGCCTCATGTTGTGTCTTTTGCTGACCCTGAGGGTGGAGCCAGACCTGACTTCTCTCCTTTTCTGTTCAATCCCTTTGTAGATCAGCATCCCCAGATCACACCTGTATTAAGTCAAAGACCACGGACCCAATGGTCATCTTCTTTACCAGTGGCACCACCGGCTTCCCCAAGATTGTGGAGGTAATGTGGGTGGAGGCAGCAGACATTCTGCAAGCTGCACAAATGACAAGCCATGTGTCTTTGTCACTGGTTCCAGGTTTGCTGGGAGGAGGACAGAAAGTTCTAGCTATGTGATCTGTACAGATACAGAGGTGAAGTTTTCCAGTCATGAACCATTAGGGGGAAGTAATACCTGGAACCAGGCCACTGCCTTTAACCTAAAATCAATAATTGTAGAGGCTGAAGACATAGCCTTGGGTTAACCATGTAATCAATTTTAAACATCTTTTCCCTCCTACTTCCTCCTCCCCAAGGAGTAATATTCAGAGCAGACCAAGTTCTGTGGGGAAGTATGGGCCTTGGTTGGCAAGTCTGTAAGGAGGAATTTGAAAAGGTCAGGAGCCTCTGGGGGGACATTGTCAAAGGCAGCAGCCCCTGCCTTGACTTTTCCAAACAAGGCCAATCCCCTGGGTGTTTTGCTGGAATCTCTATGTTTAGTCTTTAAGACCCGACCTTGAAGAAGCAGGTGCTTTCTCCCAGATATTTACCCTGCTGATTGTATCTAGAGGTTAATTTCGTTCAAGCCGTTGTTACAATAAAAGGCTAACAGGGCAGGCAATCGGGGCTGTTTTGGTTCCTAAAGCCAAACAAGCCCCTTAGCCTTCTCTTTCACAGACAAATGTGTCAAAGTAATCTGTTCATTCATCTCTCAGAATCTGCTGCTCAGCCCTGGCAAAGTTCTGTGTATTTTGTACCTTATTAAGCAGACCAGGGGGCAGAGAAGGTGTCTTTTGGACACTGGGTATCTGTGCTGATGATATCACTTGATCAGCAAAACCCTGGAGGAATGGGGGTGGAAAGAAGGGGAAAGTTTTCTGTGTAGTTAGAATAATACAGGCAAAGGCACAAAGATATAAAAGGTAGTGTTCATAGCCCAGCTGGTATGGATCAGTGATTTAGCATCAGCCTATGAACCAGGAGGTCATGGCTCAATGGCAGGTCAGGGCAGGTGCCCAGGTTGTGGGATCCATCCATGGTGTGGGGCATACAGGAGGCAGTCAATCAATGATTCTCTTCACCATTAATGTTTCTATCTCTCTTTCCCAGTCTCTTCCTCTCTAAAATCAATAAAAATATATATTTTAAAAAGTAGCACTCATAGAACTACAGAGATTTGAGAGGAGCTGTTGCTGCAGGTGTCCGAGAGGCACAGATGAGAAACTGAGTGGGGCCCAGAGCACTCAGGGTCATGGGGACTTTGGTGCAGAGACTGAATAATAATAAGCTTATTGGGAAAACAATAAGCTTATTGGTGTATTGAAAGGTTGTTAACAAGGGAGAGATCTAATCCAATTTGCATTTTGAAAAGATCACTGTCCTGCAGGGTGGAGAATGGTTTGGAAAAAAAATGGGAGGGTGTGCTGGCTAGATGTGGGAGGTAAGAGGGGCTGGAGAGTCAAGGTGCTCCCAGGTTAAGGGAGAGACCTAATCCAATTTGCATTTTGAAAAGATCACTGTCCTGCATGGTGGAGAATGGTTTGGAAAAAAAATGGGAGGGTGTGCTGGCTAGATGTGGGAGGTAAGAGGGGCTGGAGAGTCAAGGTGGACTCCCAGGTTTTGAGCTTGGGCTGTAATGACATTCACTGAAACACAGAGAGCACTGGAGAAGAATTAGTCCCGGGAGGCAGGAGAGATTAGGATGCTGTGGGTGTGAGATGCCTGAGAGACGTCCCAGAAGAGATGTTCAGTGGGCAGTTGGGTCTGAAGCTCAGAACAGAGGTCCCTGGCATGTAATTTCCTGTGGGTGTGCCACAGCCCTCAGAGAGATGGGAACAGGGAGTGTGAATGGCTGGCTCTCCAGGCCCCTCCCTACTAATAGAAGAGCTCTGCATAGCCACAGCTCTTCATGGGAGATTTGAATTTTTCTCAAGGAGTTATGCACACAGAGGTCCCTCAGAAGCAGTAAGAGTAGGGTGGAGAAATGCTTCAAACCTAGCTGAGTAGCCACGGGATTAAATTTTCTGTCTCTCCATCTACCAGCTATTTCTGTTGTGTGTGTGTGTGTGTGTGTGTGTGTGTGTGTGTTTTAAAATATTAAATGTATATTGTTCAAAGTATTACATATGTTCCCTTTCCCTCCCATTCCCTCCTTCTAGTGCACCCAACCCTCTGTTTTATTATTATTATTATTTTGTAGTTAATCCTCACATGAGGATATTTATTTTTCATTGATTTTTAGAGAGTGTGGGAGGGGGAGAGACAGAGAGAGAGAGAAACATTGATGTAAGAGAGACACATCAATTGGTTGCCTCCCACACACACCCCAACCAGGGCTGCCTGCAACTGAGGCACATGCCCTTGACCAGAATCAAACCCAAGACCCTTCAGTTCATGGTTTAACATTCTAAACACTGAGTCAAACCAGCTCGGGCTGTTTCTGTTATGTTTTGATGCTGTTCTCAGAAAGGCCCCTCCCTTATTGTCCCCAATGGCTGCCACCATTGCCTAAAACTGTACCAATAACAGATATGAATCCTGAAAAAGAGCAACAGACTTCATCCCAGTATTCCCAGCCTTAAGGATCATTATGATGGACCAGTTGAAGTGGCGTGTGATCAGGAAATCCGATTGGCGTGCCTTTGGGACTGGGGTGGGGGTGAGTCTGGTGCCCCACACAAACCACATGACTTGAGAGTGAGACGGGTGGCTCGCTGTCTGAGAACCAGATTCTCAAGCCCTCAGTCACATCCTCCTGTGGTTACAAAGCTGAGGCCACTGTATTTTGGAGTCAGCAGGGAAGTACTGCAGCTGAAGACCTCTGATTTCGTGTGGTGCCTGTCAGATCCAGGCTGGATTATGGCTACTGTGGAGACCATGATTGAACCATGGACAGCAGGGTCTACTGTCTTCCTCCACCATCTGCCCCCGT
>NW_006292590.1:11551-12261 GCF_000327345.1 Myotis davidii | reverse complement strand
TCCCTGAGGCCTGCACCTGAAAACACTCAGAAACTGGCAGCAGTTGCTGTTATTGTCATGAGCACATCATGGTGACGATTGAAGTTGCCTCCATAAACCCTTTCAAATGACTGCCCTGCCCCTGAACATGCTGTTTGTGTCTCCACTCACTGCACCCTTGCTTTCCTTCCACAGACCTGCCTCTCCACCACTCAAGTCCAAGCTCCTCACCACTGTGGGGCCATTTCTTCTCCAGGCCCTTCCATTGGAGCCCCTCACTGCTCATCGTTAATCCATTATACCCTTTCTTTATATTATCAGTCTCTCACTTCTCATCAACTCTAGTCTCTCAATTTATAAACACATGCATGTTCAATATGTAGATACTGGAGGAATTAACAAATGAGTAAATGGGCTCTTTTAGAAGGGAGATCAGAATTAAAATGGTAATAATTGGCCAGTATTTTGTTGTTGTTTATGGCCAGTATTTTTCATCTTAACCATAAAAATAAAATTTTTCTCTGTTCACCTTGTAGACACTCTTTAAATACCCCATCACCCAGTACATTACTGCGCCCTGTGTATTTCGAATGATTCTGCAGGAGAATTTTGGCAGGTATGTAGACGTGGCTTCTGTTCACAATCTTTGGGTAGGATTTTACGGAGTCTATTTCACTGCGGTCTTGTCGGTGGGGAACAGGCTCTTCCATGGGGTTGGGAGGAAAGAACCC
>NW_006292590.1:7966-11178 GCF_000327345.1 Myotis davidii | reverse complement strand
GGGGGACTGTGCTGCCATTTCTTGGGTGAAACTGGAGCTTCCTGGTGAAGCAAACAGGCCTCTGCTTCCCAGCTGCCTGTGCTCCACGTTGTCAGCCTCTCCCCTGGCTGTTTCTTTCAATCACCAGCCAAGGATGGTAACAGTCTGACTGTTTTAACTCTGGTTCTTTGAGGACAGTGAGAGCGTGTGTGTGTGTGTGTGTGTGTGTGTGTGTGTGTGTGTGTGTGTGAAATGCTGGTAGTGATAATATCAGCCAGTCTGATTAGTTTATTAAGCAGGACTCAGATCCAAATGAAACTGAGCGTTGCATCACTGCATTTTTTTCTTTTTAAAACTTTTTTTTTATTATGAAATAACAAACAGAAGACATAAATGTGTAGATTAAGAAATTGTTGAAAATTAAACCAATATGTAACCACTTATTCAAGTCACAATAAGAGAACATTGCCAGCCCCCGGTGACCTACTCAGACCTCTCCAACTCCCTACAGTAACTCACTATCTTGACTTTTATGGTGTTCACTCATTTGTGTGCTGTTTCTTTTTTTTTTTCACCTTGTAGTTTACCTCCTATGGAAATATTCTGAAACAAATCAGTCCATTTTACTTGCTTGTGCGCTTTGTAATCATATTATTCTGTAATGTCTGGCTTCTTTTTACAATGTTATATATCTAAGATGTGCCCATGTTGCATCATGTTGCTATAGCTAACTTTTATTGCTGTATAATATCCCATTTTATAAAAAGTCCACATTTTCTTCAATCCGCTCTACCACTAATGGACATCTGGGTGGTTTTCATTCGAGGGCTGCTGATGAGTGACACTGTTCTTGCACATTCACCCTGTGCACATCAGCACTCATTTGTGTGGGGTCTTTCTCAGAGAAATTGCTGAGTCACACTGACACCGCATCCTACCACCTATTTTCCAAAGTATCCCATCATCCTATGCCCCCACTAGCAGGGAGGCAGGATTCCCTTGTTCCACATCTTTGACAGCATTTGTTCTTGTCAGAGTCTTTAATGTTTTTATTCACAGAGTTAAAATGTCAAGGAGTTGAACAAGTGCCCTTACAAAGCTAACTCTGAAATACAACTTGCGTTTATTCACAAAGCCTCCATGCCCTTGGAGTCTGCCTCGATCTGTGTTTCAAAGGTCATATGACAGCCACTTTGTGCGACATTCCTCAGATGATGAACTTGGTCCAAACCCAGTAAAAATCCAATCAGGGCATCACTAATGACTCCACTGGAGCCTCTGCTAATTTTACCTACTTTGGAGAAAGCTCCAGATGAGTGGGGAAGACACCCCTAATGAAACCAGCCCCCTGTCCACCAGTCCTGCCTCTGTGGGGAGTGGGTTTGGGTGGAGCGGGGGAGGGGAGCCAGAGGTCTGCCACTTCCCTCATCACCAAGAACTGGTCTGGCTCAGCCTGCTGATGCTCAGACCTTAGTCACTTCTCATTCCTTCAGGAATCCATTATGATTGGGTGATTGTTTTTGTATTATTTCTGGAATTTTCCTGAGGAAAATGGAGGAGAAATAATGTACAGCACACGGCGTGCCTAGTACAAGATATACCTGCTACATGCTCACAGCACTTTTCTGTCCTCTCCAAAATTCCTTCTTAAAGGGCTGCTACCTGTGACCCCTGTCCTGTTTCCCACACTCAGCCCAATCTTCCTTGATCACCAAAGCAATTGATTGACAATCGTTAACTTGCATTCTCCACTCGGGAACACAAAAGCCCTTCAGTTCACATAACCCATGTCCCCTAAGGCAGGAAGAGTAGTCCAATAACCATCCCTGTGTGTTCCAAAGTCCTAGCCTTTACCCCTCATGGTTTATCAAACATCACTCTTGCCACATAGAAGCTTCCCTCAGACGACGTCTCAATGTCCAAAATTAGTTGGATGCCTAACTGAACCCATAGCCTTATCACCACCACCACCACCACCGCTCCCCCTCCCCGCCTGAAGAACAGTTCACAGGGACTGACAGACAGGAAGTGAATGACGTCCACCCGGAAGGCAAGGAAGAAAGTGAGGAAGCAGAAAGGTGGATGGGCTCCTTACTCCTGGTCCTAGGTAGGAGCGTCCAGGGCCTGCTCTGAAGCTCTGTGGACACCTTGTCTCCCCCAAACTCAGGTTCCCCACTCTGGAGCATTGCTCTACTGGCGGGGAGGCCGTGCTGCCCGAGGAGCAAGTGAAGTGGAGACAACGGACAGTCCTTCTGCTCTACCAGCTCTACGGACAGTCGGAAACGGTATGTGGACGGGCCCCGCAGGGCCCACCCAGCCCAGCAGAGGAGCTGAATCTGCCAGAGTGTGTGCACAGGCCCCACTGTGCACACAGCCAGCAGAGGGCTGCTCTGGAGTTCCAGGCTAATGGGCCCCAAATGTTTGCAGAGAGACGATTCACACACAGTCTTTGACTTGTCAAGACCTCAGTGTGCTGACGACTATTGGACAAAACCTTCCAAAGGGGTCTGAGAACAGGGGCTGGGTCCCTGGGATCAGGGGAGCCAGGAGGAGCAATGGCCATGGAGGCACCTCCTGCCTCATGGAGGCCCTGCCTGCTAGTGCTGCACATGTCACCCTCCCACCCTAAGCAGCAGCCACAGGGCCAGGCAGGAGCTGGGCCCGGAAGCTCATCTCTGGGTGTGTATGAGGGCAGCACACAGGTTTGATTGTGGGGCAGGAGCAGAAGGGGAGGAAGGAACAGAGGCATCACACGCACACGCACACGCACGTACACACGCGCGTGCACGCACACACACTGTGACCCCCAAGGGTGTCACTGAGCACGCAGTGGGCAGTGCTTCAGTGGTAGGAGGTGGGGCTGACTCTCTCCCAAAGCTTCCTCAACCCCCTGAGGCTGACACAGCTTTCTCCCCTCCTCCCACTATCCTGTCAGCTCAAAAAGTCACTCCTCTCAGGACCTGTAGGGCAGGCTGTTTTGGTTCTAATTCACATATTTGTTTGACGGGGTGTTGTTGTTTTTTTGCAAAGGAAAAGTTTTATTTTAGTCAGCTAAGCGGTCTGCTTCCAGCCTGAGAAATGTGAGGGCTCTAGGCCTGACCTTGCATGGCTCCCAGTTCACTTTTGAACAGAGAAGCACACGCTACACGCATAACCCCAGTCTCTTTGCTTGAAGCCACAGAATCCTCCCTCCTCACTGCCCGGAGCCTCATTTCCCAACGCCCCTGCCACCC
>NW_006292590.1:5398-6760 GCF_000327345.1 Myotis davidii | reverse complement strand
GGCTTGAAGCCACAGAATCCTCCCTCCTCGCTGCCTGGACCCTCATTTCCCAAAGCACTTGCAACCCGCTCGCTCACCTGTGGGCGATTCTGGGCCCTGAAGTGTGAGCAGCAGCTTGGAGAGGGAGGCCTTCCTCTCCCAGGAGCTCAGGTGTCAGTTCCTCTCAGCATGGCCAGTGGCAGCTTCAAGCCCATAGGCATAGGTGGGACCCGCCAGAAGCTCAGCTTCCCAGTGTCCAAAATGGGAACAGAATGCTGACCCTGCGGGTGGTGGTGAGGAGAGTGGAAGGGGTGTGTTCTCTCCCAGGCTGTGCTCAGCCTGCACATTCCCCAGGGCCTGCCCGCTGTCCTCACTGATGTGGGGGCACCTGCACCAGGTGTCAGGGGTGCAGAGCCAAAGGGGCCGTCTCTATGCTCAGATGCTTGTTATCTATGGAGGGAAACACCCACAAAAGTCAGTACAATTCCCTGTTGGCCACAACAGAAATGCGGGGAAAGTACCACTGAAGGAGGGTCGCCCAGGCCTTCTCCTGGGGCCTGAGTCTGGGCTGGTTGCCCTGAGGAGCCAGGTGAGCTCGTGGGTGTGGCCTGTGCAGCTTCCCGCCCCACGGGCTCTGAGACAGGGTGCTGGCCAACCCCTCTGATAGAGGAGACCCAGGGAATCACCTCATCTTCTGACTGTGAAGGCTTCCCTCTAGGAGAGATGGTAGCTTCAGAGAACCAGGAAGGAGGCAGAGGTCACCAGGAGGGCAATGGGGTGGGAGTGGTGGCAGAGGAGCAACCTAAGTGATTTCAGCACAGCCCCGAGGGCAGATGGGGCAGGGATCTTGAGTAAGTGTTGGTCAAATGGACACAAGCCTGGCGTGCAGTGGGCACTCCCCCCACCACAACCCTCCCACAGCCCCGAGCTCAGCCCTTTGCTCCTTTCTTGGCCTCCCTCACGAGACCCTGTGGCCGAGGATGCAGACCAGGGGTCCTCAAATTATGGCCCGTGGGCTACAGGCAAATACAAATATTGTATTTGTTCCTGTTTAGGTTTTTTACTTCAAAATAAGATATGTGCAGTGTGCATAGGAATTTGTTCATAGTTTTTTTTTTTTAAACTATAGTCAGGCCCTCCAACGGTCTGAGGTTTTAAACAAGTGAACTTGCCCCTTGTTTAGAAAGTTTGAGGACCCCTGATACAGAGCTTCCAGCTCCCCACAGGCTCTATGAGCAGGGGCGCTATGTACGGTTCTTGCTGCTCTGTGATTCGCCTGCACCCTTTGACCACTGGTATTCTCTTCCTTTTGTGCCCAGGGATTGACTTGCGGCACCCCCAGGGGATCACCGGTCAAGCCTGGTTCCATGGGGAAAGCCATCA
>NW_006292590.1:0-1439 GCF_000327345.1 Myotis davidii | reverse complement strand
GATAGCCTTGCTGGATATAGTAATCTTGGTCTGAGATCTTTGCTTTCCATTACCTTGAGTACTTGATGCCATTCCCTTCTGGCCTGTAGAGTTTCTGATGAGAAATCAGGTGCCAGCCTTATGGGAACTCCTTTGTAGGTAACAGTTTGCTTTCTCTTGCTGCCTTTAAGCTTCTCTCTTTGTCTTTAATTTTTGGCATTTTAATTATATGTTTGGGCGGGGGTCTGTTTGGGTTCTTCTTGTGTGGGGTTCTCTGTGCCTCCTAAACTTGTGTGACTTTTTCCTCCACCAGGTTAGAGATATTTTCTGCTATTATTTCCTCAAGCTTTGACCGGCTGGCTCCTTCATGCCCCCTAATAGGGACTGAGCCCACCCTGGGCCTATAGCCCACAACCTGGGCATATGCCCTCATCAGGAAGTGACTGGCAACCTTTTGGTACATGGAATGATGCTCAATCAACTAAGCCACACTGGCCAGGGCCCTGTAGACTTTCTTTGAGAATGAGATGAGACACACATGGGGAAGAAAATTCATTTAGCAAATGTTTATTGGCACGTTTCATCTATTCAGCAACTGTGTTATATTAATATCAACTGTCAGTGTGTTCTGTGCATTAATTGACTAGTAACATGCATTGAGTGTTTGCATGTATAGCCAACAGACTCACAGAGATTTACAAAACATGCACAGGTGCCTAGTGGAATGAAAAGCAGGATTCAAATGCCGATCTGAGCCCCAGGTTGCAGCTCAACATCTCTAACCTCACTGCCTTCAATAAGAGTACCGTTCTCTTTGCAGAATGACCCAGTGAAGACAGCCAAAGTGGAGTGTGGGGACTTTTACAACACTGGGGACAAAGCAACTATTGACGAAGAGGGCTACATCTGGTTCCTGGGGAGGGACGATGACATCATCAACACCTCTGGGTAGGTGTGGCTGACCTGGGGCCTGGCAGCTCTAGCTTGCTTCACCATTCCTCCATGCACTGGGGATGGGATCCTCAGCCTATTCCTGATGCAGCCATGTCTACAGGTCCCTGGCCTGGGTATCTGTGCATCTCCCGCAACATCAAAATAAAGTTCAAGAAGGCCTGGAGTGCAGCCACAGTAGACACTGTGAAATTTAAAAAAGGGGATATAGGATTGGGAAGGGAGACTTATTTGAGCCCCTATTTGTCCCCATTGGTTGGGGGAAATTATTCTCTGTGTTCCTCTACTAGGACACATGTCACAGAACAACAATAGCAACTAAGCTTATGGAGTACTTACTGTGTGCAAGTACACTCCTCTGTGCTTTGCTTAACCCAGTAGATGCCATTATTGTACCTATTTTATGGATGAGAACACTGAGTCACTGCTAAGTGAACTAAGTTGCTTAAAGTTTCCAAGGTAGCCCAGATCTGAAACGAGGCAGTGTGGCTCCCCATCTGTTGTTCCTA
>NW_006292589.1:35442-35864 GCF_000327345.1 Myotis davidii | reverse complement strand
CAGGTCCAATAGCTCCTCCCTCGGCAGCTCCTCAGGGCCCACCCCTAGGAGCTCCGCAGGGCGACCCCCTCCACGCCCAGGGGAGCCCTGGGCCTCCCAGCTCCACAGGGCCCACTGCTAGGAGCTCCGCAGGGCGACCCCCTCCCCGCCCAGGGGAGCCCTGGGCCCCTCAGCCGCAGCTGCTGCGCTGGCAGCTCCTCGTGCTTGGCAAGGCCTTTGACGTCATGGACGAGCCTCGCGAGTGTCTTCTCCTGAGTGACAGTCCTGGGGACTCACAGCGAGGCTCTGGGTGCAGCATGGACCCGTCACCCTGGAGCGGCACCCGTCCTCCCTCAGCTGTGCAGCAGCCAGGCACAGGGCGGCCTCAGGACACGCCTAAGGCTGCACCCCCCGGTTCCTGGCGAGAGAGGTGGCTGAAAGGA
>NW_006292589.1:27856-34904 GCF_000327345.1 Myotis davidii | reverse complement strand
TCCCGTGTCCTGGGGCTGTGACCTTGGTGCTGGGGGCCCGCTGCGGCCGGCCTTCCTCCAGGCCCGGGCGCTGCTCCAGGGAGGAGAGGAGCTGCTGGATCCGTGGGTCCCGAGGCATCCGGGGAGCAGATGCTTCCACAGCACCTTGTTCGTCCTCTCTACCTTCCTCCCCAGGCGTCACTCGGTGTGTCTCTCACTGGCATCGGCTGTGGACTTGTCTGCTGAGCGGCCACAGTGAACAAAACAACGAGAATAAATCGAGTGCCAGAGAAAATGATGCGCTCAAGAGATGCGGTAGCCCTAACCAGTTTGGCTCAGTGGATAGAGCGTCGGCCTGCGGACTGAAAGGTCCCAGGTTCGATTCCGGTCACGGGCATGTACCTGGGTTTCGGGCACATCCACAGTGGGGGGCGTGCAGGAGGCAGCTGATCGATGTTTCTCTCTCATCGATGTTTCTAACTCTCTATCCCTCTCCCTTCCTCTCTGTAAAAAATCAATAAAATATTAAAAAAAAGAGAGAGACGCGGTAAAGAGATGCATGAGGCTGCTGCCAGCTTAGCCTGGCATATTGTTTACAGCAAACCTTTTCTTTTATAAGTAGGAAGAGTATACTCCCCCAGAACAAGTATAAATAGTAAACACATGAACAGGAACAGTGATGTTACTGTCAGAGACCATGTCCTGTGCACACTTGCACGTGCTGCGCTTGTTCTATGACTGGTGGTCGCCGGCTTGTCAGCAGCCTCGCCACGAGCCCGTGAGGGATGCCTGCCTACGAGTTCCAGCCAGGAGGCGCTGGGCGAGAGGGATTCGAGGCTCCAGTCAGGCCTATGGCCCTGTTCCGCGTGTGGTCTGATGTGCAGCGAACGCCGTGCGGCACATGGACTGTTGGGCAGGGCTTCCTGGAGGAGGTGGCACTGTGTCCGGGGCCTGAGCGGGAGTAGGAGGCGCTGGGGAGCAGGAAGGAGTGCTCCAGGCAAGGGAGCAGCAGGGCCCAGGCGGGAGGCATGGCCATGAGCCTGTCCTCACCAGAGCCTGTCCTCACCGGCGTGTGGTGGGGGAGCTGGGGACAGGCAGTGGGGTCCTGCGGGCGGGTCACCAGGAGAGGCGGTGCCTGTGGTGTCGGCCGATGGGCTTCGCTCACCCCAGGCCGCAAGCACTGACTGATGGGCTGCCGGCTTCTCCCGACCCGAGCCCAGCCCAGGGGAGGCCTTGCCGGCTCCCCCAGCTCCAGGCGGAGTCCAGGCACAGCTGGAAGGGCGTGGGGCGGAGACCTGAGGAAGCTCCAAGGGGGCCTGGGCTCAAGGGCGGGCCTGGGGCCTCGGGGGCAGGGCGTGGGGGTCGTGGATAAAAGAGAACATCAGGAGTCACAGGAAGTGGCCCAGCCGCAGCCAGAGACAAGCACCCTGGCCTCACAGCTCCTGGGCGTCCGAGGCCCTGGGACAGCACTGAGCTCGCCTCACGTGGAGGGAGCCGTGGGCCTCGTGGGCCTGAGGTGAGGGCAGCTGGGCCCCTTGTCTGTCGGACCTGCCTCAGTCTGTCCGGGCTGCTGTGACGGAGTCCGCAGCCTGGGCTGCTTAGACCCAAGCACTCATTTCTTAGTCTGCAACCTGCAGACAGGTGTCTGCCCCTGCCCCCTGGGGCCTCTGCCCCCTGGCATCTCTGTCAGTCACCTTCACGTGGACATCGCATCTTGTCACATTCACCCAGCGCTGCCTGTCACCTTTCCCAGCTGTGTCTCAGGGCGCAGGACACGCATGGAGAACACCCCCAGCTTCTGCCCGCATACCTTCACCCAGGAACCAGGACCTTGCCCGGCCATGTGGGAGGAGCTGCAGATGGACAGGCCGTGCCAGGCTGAGTGCAGGGGTCTGCTGGCCTGAGGATCTGCCCAGCCCCCGCCGAGCTCACCCTGGAAGTGGCACAGGCACTAGTCCCGTCTGGCCTCAGGGCCTCGGGGCGATGGGCGATGGCTGACATGGGGCTGGAGCGCCACACATTCTCCCACTGGGGAGGGGGCGGCAGGCTCTCCACAGCCTTCACCCCCGACCCTGAGCCAGGCCCCGAGGTGTCCCCTCGCTCACCTGTCCACTGGGGCAATAACTGCTCTTGCTGCCCCAGAAACCTGCCTGAGCCACGTGCCCAGCAAGGCGGTCAGCGGGTGGGGCGACGCGCAGGGACAGCTTTGCTGGGCAGTGCTACCCAGTGTGCCCGAGGAGCAGCGCCCAGCTAGGTGCCCACGCGCAGATGCCCCAGCCTGCAGCCCCGAGTGGTGGAGCGAGTGGCCAGCCACCGTCCTGGCTGCCTGGCACGGGGAGGGCTCCTGCACCCACTTCCCCAAGGGCGGACCCCGTGTCCTGGAGCTGGTTCCTCTGTGCCTCGTGCCTCCGGAAACCTCCGTGGAAAACACAAACTCATGATTCCTGGGTTGACAAATATGCTTCTGTTGCCCCAAAGGGGCGGGGGGAGGCTGGCAGAGGGAGACAGTCACAAGAGGACCCACCGGGCCAGGCCGAGCCCACAGCCTGCTCTCCATGCGTGTGCACGTGGACAGAAGAGCTGTGCGTGCATGTGTTTGCGTGCATGCATGACTGCCTGTGCCGTGCCCGTGTGGGGAGGGCGGTGGAGCCCACTCTCGGCTTCTGCGTGGTCCTGGGCTCCAAGCCTCGGATCCCCCACCTGTCAGAGGGTGGCGACAAGCCCAACAAGGGGAGGGTGGCACCCGTCAGGCCCGTGGGGAGTCGGCGTGTCCGCAGCAGAGCCGTAGCAGTGAGTCCCGGGAGCAGTGCCGGGCCCCACACGTGATGCTCACCCTCATGCATGAGCTACTCCCACAGCGTGAGCCAGAGGAGATGGGGGTGGGGGCAGCACCTGGGCAGGGGCCATGCACTGAGGAGGGGGTGCCCACACCCTGGGCAGGGGCCATGCACTGAGGAGGGGGTGCAGACACCCTGGGCAGGGGCCATGCACTGAGGAGGAAGAGGAACAGCAGTGCCAAACCCCAGCAGCTGATTGAGGGCTTAAGGAGCCAGAGCTCAGGACTTGGGAAAGCACAATGATGTTTTTCATCTCTAAAACTTCTAGAATGTTCCTTGGGCTGTTTTCAGTTTGGATTCCCTTTTTCCTGGGATCCTGGACAAGACTTGGTGTTTGCTTCCAGGCTCTGCACCACTGCTACCTGCCATCCCCTCCCAGGTGGGTGGGGGTGAAGGGCGCCGTCCCACGGGTGCCTGTGGGGCCAGCAGGCCCCGGAAGCGGGTCTCCTGGGGACCGGCCACGGGGGAGGAAATGTGGCTCAGCCTGCACGCCCCGGGCAGGGTCCTCTTTCTCGGCTGACCAGCCTCCACCTTGGCCTCACCCTCACCGGGGGCTCAGGCAGGCAGGGCCCACAGCCCAGGCTTGGTGCAGAGGCGGGTGGTGAGTGCTACCCCACAGCCTCCCCATGGGCCTGGGGCGGGCGGAGCGGAGGTGAGAGGCGGTGGGTGTGGGAGGTGGGAGCTCAGGACAGCAGTGGAAGGAGGCCGTGGAGGGTGGGGGACATGGCAGGGCAGTGGGGGGGATGTCTGGGTCGGGCAGAGCAGGGGGCCTATGGTGGGGAGTGCGGCCTGAGCCTCAGGGGCAGCCTCTGCCTGAGGTGTGCACTCCGGAGTCTCAGGTCAGGATCACCCAAAACCACTCCTGAGAAGGCGGGAGACTCCCGTTTAATTCACTGAGCAGCTTGGCAAGATGAGGACGTGCCTTCAGGATCCAAGCCTTTAGGCAAGAGGAGGCCCCGGCCGGGGAGGCGGGCTCTTTGGTGCGCAGTGGGCGGAGGGGGGCTGGAGGGGAGCTGGTCGTCAGAGGCCCCCCAGCTCGGCCGCCAGGAAGGACAGCAGGAAGCGGACCCCAGGACCTCGGCAATCTCAACATGGAAAGAAAGGAACGGTGGGGCTGTGCCCGGCCTGGGGGCCTCAGCCCTGGGCCTCTGGCCACCCGTCAGGGCCATGACACTGGAGGGGACCCCAGGCCCCACGCAGGCAGCGCTTTCTAACCCCTGAGCCCTGTTTCATGCACCCCTCCTCCCAAAGGGGCCTCGTTCTCTGACCCCTGGAGGGGTCACTGAGGGCCAAGTGCAGGAACTGGGGCCACCACCACTGGGCCCCGCACCCTCTCCCCTCAGCCGGCCACTGCCCCACTGCGGTGGGAACACAGAGGCATGGAGAGCCGGGCGGGCACTGTGCCCGGGGGCGGGAGGGGAAGCCTCTGTCCTGGCTCGGAGCCAGGCCCGGCTGAGCGGCACCCACCTGGAGGGCAGCAGTAGACGAGGAGGGCCAGCCCCGCGGCTAGGCCGAGGCAGGCCAGAAAGGCCATGGGTCCTGGGGGAGAAGCATGGGTGAGCGGCTCTCGTACCTCTGAGGGCGGGTGCAGTCCTCGGGCCACAAGGGACAGGCTAGGACCCACGTGGGGTCAGCTGGGTGGGGCACCCCCAGGGAGCACCCTGGGGGATCTGTCCACGGGGAGCAATCTCAACATGGCCAGAGCCCACCGTGGAGGGGCGCCCGGGGTGGAGGGGACGCCGGGGTGGAGGGGAGCCCGGGGTGGGGGCGGCGGTTACCCCTGTCGCTGAGCGTGTGGCTGGCGGTACCCAAGTCCAGGTCTGCGCACTCCAGGTCGGAGTTCTCTGGAAACAGAAGCAGAGGCGCAGTTGGTGGGGGCCAGAGAGGAAAGTGGTCGCCGGCCTCAGGAAGCCAAGGGGGCTGCCGAGGTCCCTTGCCTCCGGGGCCCCCAGCCCCTGGCGGAGCGGGACCAGGCTGTGCTGCCACTGAGCCTCCGGCCCGCGTGGTGGAGCTGGTGCCGGGGAAGGGACCCTGCATAGTGGGGGTCTCCTTTTGTCCACTTCCTGGGACCCTGGGAGTCATGAGGGGGGGCACTGCTCCCTCGTGACCATGAGGCACCACGTCAGCAGGTGCTCTCTCCCCGGCCTCCCCAAGTGGCCACCCGCCACACACCCTTGAGGGCACCCGTGAGCCGGGCCGCACAGGTCCGGAGGGCGCCACGGCTGGTGTGACAGCACCGTCGGTGCCGGAGCCCAGAGCCAGTCCTGCCGCCCGTTGTGGGGCAGACGCCAGCCTGGCGTCATGGCTGATGGCCTGAGTGAGCCACCCCATCCCTGGGGGCCTCTGACTTCTAAGAGTCGGGGAGAGTAGCCCCTCCTCCTGGGCCTGGTGCAGACGCCTCAGGACTGGGCTGCCGTCGGTCCTGCGCTTCCCTGTCCTGGGCCCGGCAGATCAAAGGGACACAGCTCAGCACCCACCACGGGCCGGTTCACTCAGGCTGGCCCAACCGGGGCGGTGTGGTCAGCAAGGGGAGGGTCCCACAATGCACTGGGTTACAGGGGGAAGAGGCAGATGCTACCTTTTGTATAAAAAACTGGCACAGAAGAAAGAGACAGAGACAGGAAGACAGAGATATCTGTGTGGCCAGAACCCTCCCTCTGCTCGGGGACCACAGAGAGGAGATGGGGTGGCGGGCGGACGCTGGCCGAGCAGGTGGACGCTGAGGCCTGGCGCCGGCCGTGCACTTACGCCCGGAGTGCCTGCTGGGCAGGCGGCTGTGCAGGGGCTGGGCGTGGATGTAGAGGGCACGGTAGAACTCCTGGCAGTCCCGCTCGCCGCTCCGCTGCAGGTGGCCCAGCAGGTCACAGAGCCGGACGCGCAGGGATGCCCTGGGGTTCCGGAACTGGGGCATGAGGCACACAAAGGACAGTCAGGCCCTGAGGGGCCAGGCCCGCCCCTCCCCCCACTGCTCCAGCGCTCTCGTGGGAGGTGCCTCCCACCAGGGGCTCCCAACACCCCCGCAGGGAGTGACTGAAGCACGGCCTCGCGGTGCCAAGACGGCGCTGGGTCACAGCACGGCTAGTCCTCGCACTCCCGTGACGTGGAAACCAGTCACCAGGAAGGCGGCAGGGACGCTATCCGTGTGGGAACAGCGGCCTGTTTGTGGAAAGGGAGTGCTGAGCCCCCTGCAGGGCTGGTGAGGGCATCGCTGAGGGGATAGCATGATCACTTCTAGTGGTTTATCGTCCAGCAGCAGTCGGCAGAGCCAAATAACAGTACGACTGACATTTCTTCTGAAAGTCAAATTTTTTAAACTTAAACTATATAGGTAGGTACATTGTTATTAACTTAATTAGGGTGCTCCTAAGGCTTAGGGAGAGCCACACTCAAGGGGCCAAAGAGCCGCATGTGGCTCTCGAGCCACAGTTTGCCGACCACGGGTCTACGGGAATGTGATGCAAGTATTTAAAAGGGGTAAGGAGGAAAGAATTGGCGCCTTTGATGTGTCTGATGGAGAAATGTGTAGTTCTAAAGGTCAGTGGACATGGCACGTGGCACTGACCTCCAGGATCTGGCGGCCGTAGCTTAGTGCTGCCACCTAGTGGCAAAATACCATTCCACATGGACACGATGGGGAGGTACGTGCAGGCCTGAGTGTCCTTTTCCCTGTACAAACATGGGAAACTGTTCAAATGGTTTTTACAATGAATGTGTGTTAGACTTTTAATTTCAACAGTGCAATACAAATTGGGCTCCTCCTTTTTCACTTCCTGTGCTACGTCCGTGACTTGAGAAAGCAGCCCGTAGCAGCCCCTGAGCTTCCGATCGCCAGGGCCCACCCCTCCCTGTGCCAAGGCAGGGAGCGGCAGGCTCTGTACCCCAAAGCCCTGGCTGATCCCTGGCACCCACCTCAGCCCCATGGGGGAGCCAGAGAAGCAGGGATAGCAGGCAAGGTCACCCACTCTTACCCAGTGTCCACAAACAGCTGAGCCAGATGACAGCTAAAATATGTGCCCATTATGACCTTTTGGAAGAGCCCTGTGATGCCAGGGTGGGGCCTAGCCAGCACCCCTGCTCCCCACTCCCCGCTCCCAGGTATGTCACGTTGTGGCGTGTTGTCACATGTCTCCTGTGATACTTCCAGCCCCGGGTCCAAGGTCACCCCAAAGAGACAGGTCTTCACTTTCGAGCTCTCCTCCCCCCCCCCTCCCGGCCAGCCCCTCCTTTTCCGC
>NW_006292589.1:23435-27705 GCF_000327345.1 Myotis davidii | reverse complement strand
GTCCTGCACCAGCCGGTCACAGTAGGTCTGCTCTGAAACAGGCAGAGAGCAGGGGGGCCTCCATTAGTGGGCCCCAGCCGGGAGGCACACCGCTGTAAGCACCGGGACAGCTGCTGACCCCCAGCCTGCAGGGCCTCACGCACAGCCCAGAGCCCCATGTCCTGCCTACCCCTTGGCCTAAAGATGGGGTGGGGGGTGCAGTGAGAACTGTCCACAGTGCGGGACAGGCCTCTGCCCCTCTCTCCTCTGAAATAAACTCAGGGGCTAAGAGTCTGCTGTTCGCGGGCCCCCACAAAGCCCACGGGAGATACCCAGGCCTGGGAAGGGCACAGGCAGCCTGGGCAAGGCCCGACCCACGGCTTCCGCAGGCACATGTCCCGGCGCCAGCGCGCAGGCTCGGGGGCTGTGGTGGCAGGGCCGCAGGACCGTGGTCACAGGAAGACAGCATTGCCCTCCACCGGTCTGCAGCAGGCCGTGTGCCTGCCCGGGGTGCTTGGGAAGGCTTCTTCTTTTGTTTTTTCTTTCGGAATCACCGTTACAACATCGTCGCTGCACCGTCTTTCCATTAAGAACATTCTTTACAATGACAAGCCTTTAAAGTGAAGGGTGGGGTAAAGGCTGGCAGGTGGGGGCACAGGGTCTCCCAGGGAGGATGCTGAGTCCCTGAGCACCAGCTGCCTGAACAGACGCACCGCCTTACTTACCTACCTGTGCCAGCTTGTCCCGTTTCCCGGTGGACACAGGGGCAGGGGGGGGCGGGCAGAGCTGTATAGGAGAAGAGTTTTTGTATGTGATTGGAGTTAAGTTGGTATCAATTCAAATTAGATTGTTATAAGTTTAGGAGAGTATGTGTGATCTCATGGTAACCACAAAGAAAATTGCCACACTATATTGTTACTGCCAAAAAACAACTAAACACAAAAGAAGGCAGTAGTGGAAGAACTGAAGGACAAAAAAGCTACAAGACATACAGAAAAGAAATAGCAAAGGCAGAAACAAGTTATTTCTATCAGTAATTGCTTTACATCTAAATAAATTAAATTGTCCAATCAAAGGCAGAGACTGGCAAAATTTATCTGTGATGTTATGATTTATAAGAAATATATATTTGGTTTTTGTCCCGCTTCCTGGCACACAGCCCCCGACACCCTGGGAATTTCTCTTTTTTTAATCATCACCCAAGACAGCATCACCCTCAGCCTGTCTGCAGCAGACCGTGTGCCTGCCCAGGGTGCAGGATATTTTCCCCACTCATTTCTAGAGAGAGTGGAAGGCAGGGAGGAGGGGAGAGAGAGAAACATAGATAAGAGAGAGACACATGGATTGGTTGCCTCCGGGGCTGGAGAACCTGCAACCGCAGTGCGTGCCCCTGACTGAACCCGTGACCCTGAGCAAACCGTCCAGGGCAGAAATGTCTCACATGTATAAACAGCACTCCACCACACAGTAACAATAGACATTCTCCTCAGTGCACATGGAACATTCTCCAAGGTAGGCGTCAAAACAAGTTTGGCCACAAGACAAGTCTTAATTGATTTAAAAATATTGAAATTATACAAAGGATCTTTTCTGATCACATGGAATAAAGCTAGAAATCAACAGTAGAAGGAACACTGAAAAATTCACAAGTATGTGAAAATTAAATAACAGATCAAAGAAGTCACAAGGGAAAATAGAAAATACCTTGAAACAAATGAAAAGCCCCACAGCTTATCAAAACTTCAGGGATGCAGTGAAAGCAGTGCTGAGAGGGGAATTTATAGAAGAAATATCTTAACTCAATAACCTAATGCTTCAAGGAACTAGAGAAAGAGCAAACTAAACCCAGAGAGGCCAGAGGAAGGAAATAATGAAGATTGGCGTGCAGCCAGCTGGCGGGGCTCAGTGGTTGAGCATCGACTTATGAACCAGGGGGTCACAGTTCGATTCCAGTCAGGGTGCATGCCTGGTTTCAGGCTCGATCCCCAGTAGGGGGTGTGCAGGAGGTAGCCAATCAATGATTCTCTCTCGTGATGTTTCTCTCGCTCTCTCCCTCTCCCTTCCTCTCTCTGAAATCAATAACATATTTTAAAAAAATATTAGAGTGCGGGTAAATGAAATAGAGAAAAAACCAGTAAAAAATTCAACAAAACCATAAGTTGGTTCATTGAAAAAATCAACAAAACCTTTAGCCAAACTAACAACAACAAAAAAGACTCAAATTACTAATATCAGAATTTAAAGTTGGGATATTACTACCAATTTTACAGGGGCGGTGGGGGGAGGCTTATAAGAGAGCACTATAAACATCTGAATGACAACAAATTGGACGACCTAGGTGGAATGAACAAATTCCTAAAAGCACACAAACTACCAAAGCTGACTCATGAAGAAATAGAAAATCTGAATAGATGTATAACTAGTAAGAGACTAAATCAGTAATCAAAATTGTTCCAGCAAGTGAAAGCCCAGGACCAGACAGCTTCACTGGTGAATTCTACCAACATTTGAAGAACTACCACCAATCCCCCTCAAGCTTTTCCAAACAACTGGAGAGGAGGGAACACTCCACAACTCACTCTTTGAGTCCAACATTGCTTTGATACCAAAGCCAGGCAAAGACACTACAAGAAAGCTATAGACCAATATTGCTTATGAATACTGATGTAAAATCCACAACAAAATACTAGCAAATTGAATTCAGCAGCATATGAAAAGAATTTATTCCAGGCCTGGCGGCATGGCTCGGTGGTTGAGCGTCAACCTATGAACCAGAAGGTCATGATTTGATTCCTGGTCAGGCAATGTGCCTAGGTTGTGGGCCCACAACCTAGGGGGCGTGCAGAGGGCAGCCAATCAATGATTCTCTCTCATCATTGATGTTTCTATCTCTCTCTCCCTCTCCCGTCTTCTCTGAAATCAATAAAAATACATATATTTGGGGGGAAAAAAGAATTTATTCCAAGAATGCAAGGATGGTTCAACACATGAAAAACATTACTATAATACATCACATTAATAGAAAAACAAAAGATCACCTCAAGTGATGCAAAAAACTATTTAACAAAATTTAATACACTTCCTTGATTTAAAAAAATCAATACATTAGAAATAGAAGAAGTTTCTCAACATAATGAAGGTCATATAGGAAAAGTTTACAGCAAACATCATATTCAATAGTGAAAGACTAAAGCTTTTCCTCTAAGATAAGAAATAAGACAAGGATACTCACTCTCACTATTTTTTATTCAACATAGTACTAGAAGTCCTCATCAGAGCAATTAGGCAAGAAAAGCGGGGGAAAGGCATTCATTTGGAAAGGAAGAAGTAAAATTATCTCTGTTTGCAGATGACATGATCTTATATATAGAAAACCCCAATGTTTTCTTTTAAAAAAGACACCTGTTAGAACTAATATATTCACAGCAAAGTTGCAAGATACAAAATGAACACACAGAAAACCATTTGCTTTTTTATACACTAACAGTGAAAAATAAAAAAATAACACAATTCTATTTATAGTAGCATCAAAAAGAATAAAATACTAAGGAGTAAGTTTAACCAGTGAGGTGAAAGACTGGTACACTGACAACTACAAAAAGAATTGCTGAATGAAATGAAATAAGGCACAAATAAATGAAAAGATATCCCATGTTCATAGATTGGAAAACTTAATATTGTGAAGATGACGATACTACCCAAAGTGATCTGCAAATCCAATATAATCCCAATCTAAATCCCAATGATGATTTTTGCGGAAACAGACAAAGCATCCTAGAATTCATATATCAAGGAACCCTCATAGCAAAAACAATCCTGAAAAATAACAAGGTTGGAGGACTCACACTTCCTAATTTCAAAATATACTTAAAAGCTACAAGAGTCAAAACAATGTGGTGGTGGCATAAAGACAGACATATAGACCAATGGACTAGAATAAAGAGTCCAGAAATAAATAGTATTTTGAGTGGAAAAAACAGAGTGTGAAAAAGATAACCCATAGAATGAGAAAATATCTGTGAAGCATATCTACACTAATAAAAGAGAAACATGGTAATTGGTGTATGACTGCTACCCTTCCCATTGGCTAATCAGGGAGATATGCAAATTAACTGTCAGCCAAGATGGTGACCGGCACCAGGTAGCTTGAAACTAACATGAGGCTTGCTTGCTTCAGTGACAGAGGACTCCAACGTTCCCAGCCTGCCGCTGCAGGCCTCTGAGCTGCAACTCTAAGCAACTATGTAACAAATATAGAAGCTAAACAAAACCCCAGAAACCTGCTTTAGTC
>NW_006292589.1:15346-19468 GCF_000327345.1 Myotis davidii | reverse complement strand
ACCCTCCAGATCCGCCCTGCTCTGTGCATGACAGGAGGCGGTGCCCCAACTCCCCAATCGGCCCTGCTCTGAGCCCAACCAGGGGCTGCACCTAGGGATTAGGCCTGTCCTCTGCCATCTGGGAGCAGGCCTAAACCAGCAGGTTGTTATCTCCTGAGGGGTCCCAGACTGCGAGAGGGCACAGGCCGGGCTGAGGGACCCCCCCTGCCCCCTGAGTGCACAAATTTTTGTGCACCGGGCCTCTAGTATCTAATAAGGGAATAATATTCAGAACACATAAAGAACTTCTAAAACCCAACAACAAAAAACACAAACAATACAATTAAAATATGGGCATAGTATTTGAATAGGAATTTCTCCAAAGATATACAAGTGGCTACTAAGCACATGAAAAGTTGCTCATATCATTAGTCATTAGGGAAATGCAAACCAAACCACAATGAAATATCAGTTCATACTTATTAGGGTGAACTATCCTTACATTCTCCTTAATGTGCTGCTGAATTCAGTTTGATATATATACATGGAGAATGAAGATGTAAAAATTGGAATTCTCATACATTGCTGGTGGGCATGTAAAATGGTGCAGCCACTGTGGAAAAAGAGTATGATAGTTCCTCCAAAAGCTAAACACAGAGTTGTCATATAACTGAGCAATTCCACTTCTAGGTATACACTAAAAAGAATCTAGCCCTGGCCAGGTAGCTCAGTGGGTTAGCGTGCCAACTCCATACACCAAGGTTGCAGGTCTGATCCCTAATCAGGCACACACAGTGTCAGCCAACGATTACATAAATAAGTGGAACACCAACTGATGTTTCTCTCTCTTCTCTCCCTTCCTCTCTCTAAAATCGACAAATAAATAAAAAGGAAAAAAAGAACTAAAAGCAGAAAACTCAAACAGATACTTGAACAAACATCAATGTCAGAGTAGCGTTACTCACAATAGCCAAAAGGTAAAGCAACTGATGGATGAGTGAGTAAACAGAACGTGGTCTGTATAGTTCAGCCTCAAGAAGGAAGGCGATGCTGACGCATGCTATGGGTGGACACTGAAGACATCATGCTGAGTTTAAATAAGCCAGACACAGAGGGCAGACATTGTGTGACTCCATGGATGTGATATATCCAGAACAGGCAGATTCTAGAAAGAGAGAGGAACATCAGGAGCTGGGGCATGGGAGCAAGGGCCGTTACTGTTTATTGGGGATAGAGTTTCTGTTTGATAAAAAGTTCTAGAAGTGGATAGTGGTGATGGTTTCACAACATTGTGAATGTATTTAATGCCACCGAAATACTGTTAAAGTGGTACAACCAAAAAACAAAAAAACAAAAAAACTGAATGGATATTTAAACTGTGGTTCATCCATACAATGAGATATAACTCAGTGATAAAAATACCTATGCAGTCATGAAAAGATAGGGAGGAAACAAATGCATATTTCTAAAAGTGAGAGACGCTAATGTGAAAAGACTACACACTGCATGATTCCAACAGAAAATGCAAAAACTATGGAGACAGTAAAAAGATCAGTGGTTCCAGAGGTTAGGGAACAGGAGGGGCGAATGGATGGAGCAAAGGTTTTTAGGGCAGTGACACTGCTCGTATGACAATAATGGTGAATACAGGACATCTTACACTTTTCAAAACTCGTCGAATGTACAACACAAGGAGTGAACCATAACGTAAACTACAGTTAGTACTAATCTATGAAATTGGTTTATCAAGTGCCCAAAATGCACATACTAATGCAAGGTGTCAACAATCCTGGGAACCGAAGTGGGGTGGGGCGGATCCTCTGTACTATTTGCCCAATGTTCTACAAACTAAAATTGCTCTAAAATAAAACCTCGTAAATAGAAAGAAACCCTAGCTGCTAATCCCACTGCTGAATTTTAAAGCAAGCAGATGCCCCTGAGGTGGGGGCTGCCTGGGTAGGGGCACAGGGGCACTGTGGAATGACGGAGATGTTCTGGCTGACTGGGCCGGCACGGTCGCTCCATGGTGCACACACTTGTCCAAACTTACCTAATTATTCACTAAAATGACTCATTCACTTGTAAGAAACTTATACTCAGTAAGGTGACTTTTTAAATGGGGTCATCATGTGGGAACACGTGGGTCTCCTCCCAGTTCCTCTGTGGGGCTGACTAAACAGACCATTGTCTCCTCATCTCGCCCTCCCAATGTCCGCTCACACGAGGGTCTTTTTACCCTAGAAAACAAATCTCTAACTTCTAAATTCTCCCAGCCCCTGAAATCTACCTGGAATACAGACTCGTCAGCAGCCCCACCAGTGAGCAAGCTGCACGCAGGATGCCCAGGGACCTGCCACAGCCACGTGAGCAGGACCCTCCGGCCACCCGGCTTCGCACTCTGATCACTCCTTCTTAAGGGCCCCAGCCAGCTGTGCCCCACAGCTGGGCATTCTAGGGAACAGGTCATCTGCATCCTTGGGTCAGTGCAAGCACAACCCCCCTTCCCCTGATTTCAGATAGGGAAACTGAGGCACAGCAAGTACAACTCAGCCAGCTAGGGAGTGATGGGTCAAGGTGGATCCAGGCGCTGTCGGGCCACCTCTCGACACCCAGAATCTCTGCCCCATTGAGCCACACACTAATGAGCTGTGCTCTCAGCTGTGTCATGTCTGCGCCTCACCAGGCCCACAGGGCAGGCCCAAGGCTGTCCTGTCCAGTATGTGCATCTGTGCACGCGGCCGGCACACAGCGGGCAGTCACTAGACCTCTGGAATGAATGGGCGGAGGTGGGTGCACCTAGGCCAGCACCCTGCAGCAGCGCCTCCAGCCCTGCGGGCCAACAGCCAGGCGGGCTCCTACTGCCCCAGCTGTAACCACCTGGCACAGTGCCGCTGCCCGTGGGATGAGGCTCCAGGCTCTGCTGCACTCTGTGGTTGCTGTAAACTGCACGCGCACCACACGCAGGCGGCCACTTGGAGGCACGAAAAGGCACCGGAAAAGGAAACCACTTTGGTCTAGGTCCTGATACACAGTCCCAGGTGGTTTTTACAGGATATAGGAAGAAAAATGCTCTGGCACAAAACCCACCAGGATTCTGGCAGCTCCCTCGGCCAAGCCCCACCTCCCCCACCTCCATGCCCAGCTGGCGCTAGGACTACAGACTCATTACACCGCCAGCACTAGTGGCCTGGTCGGCCCAGCCCCCAGCTGCACCACCCTGCCAGGAGCCCTGCCCCAGGCAAGAACACCATCCCAGTGGTTTCCACCTGGCTACTGCTCAGCCCACAGTCCCCCCGCCCCTCCACCCCCAGGCGTTGTCCCGAATGGAATCTCCCAGGATTCCCTCCGGTCTCAGAGTCCAACCTGGCCTTGGGCATGACAGAGCTGAGCTGAGACTGCTCTCTCTCTGGCACACCACAAGGCAGGGACTGATTCCACAGCCACAGCACTGCAACAGTAACATCTGCAGCCACAAGTAAAAAGGGTTCGGAGGAATGACAGGGGAGGGGCAGGCGACAGCGGGGTCCCTTCTGGCCTAGACTGGGACCCGGTGTCCCGGAAGTCACCAGGTTCCAGCCCCTGAAATCCTGAGTGTGCAGGATCCATTCTGAGACTCCACGGAGTTCTGGGGGGAAGGACAGGGCCTTCTGGGCCTACCTGACCCCTGGTGCACCCCCAGGTGACTTCTGTCCCATGAGGCAGAAGAGTGGGTCCCTCAGGGATGAGGTGTGACTTCTGGGAGCCCCCACGGTCCCTGACCACTCTGCATGGGTCTGCCATGGCCCATCACTTGGGGCTTCTCCAACGGGGGAGGGTCCACAGAGCAGTGTGGCCCTACTGGGCTAGGTCAGGAGTGCGCTGAGAGCTCCAGTTCATAGAGGGGCGGGGGGCGGGTAGTTGCTGGAGGCTTAGCCCCCCATTTCCCCGAGCCTGTCCCTGCAACAGCTGTGCAGTGCAGGGGTGCCAGATCCCTGGGTGCCACACACAGCCCAAGCGCGCAGCGCCTGCGGCCCAGGTCAGGAGGCTGGCAGGACAGTGTCTGTTACTCCCCCTGCAAGCACAGCAGGACCCAGCACTTCACCTCCCCTCGGCCAGAGGCATCCTCACCCAGCACCGCCCGCCCGGCCACAGGTGAGCGTCCGC
>NW_006292589.1:14475-15091 GCF_000327345.1 Myotis davidii | reverse complement strand
AAGCTCCGCCCCTCCCGCCTTAGCTGCTCTAGCGTCCGCTAAGAGGCCGCCGGAGCCCTTAGCTCCGCCCCCAACTGAACAGGGCGGTCCCGGGCCGCGTCCCCACCCGAAGCGCCAAACCCTGCTCTTCTTAACCCTGCCCTTCCTCTAAGCCCCGCCCCCGACGACGACGTCACCGCCCAAGTCCTGGACTTCCGCACCCGCCTCTCACGGAGCCCCGCCCTCGCCAGCCTGCGGCCTTCTTAACAGGAGCCTCAGCCCCGCCCCCGGGCACGGCATTCTCAGAGGCCCTTTGCCCCGCCCCTCACTCTAGCCACGCCCCCAGCCCGAAGCAGCCTCTGTGAGAGCCCAGGCGCGCCTTCCTGCCCCGCCGTGCCCTCCTATTGACTCCCTCCCTGGACTGGTCCCGCTCCCGGCCCTACCTGCTTGGCTGCCTGTGGGATTTCTGGTGAGGGCACATGCCCAGGTTGCAAGCTCATGGCACCAGGGACGTGCAGGAGGCAGCTGATGGACGTTACTCTCTCACCTCATTCTTTTTCTTCTTCTCTCTCCCTTTCTCTCTAAAAATCAATTTAAACCAATCTTTTTTTATTTTTTATTTTATTTTATTTATTTA
>NW_006292589.1:9866-14439 GCF_000327345.1 Myotis davidii | reverse complement strand
CTAGAATCGACCCGGGGACCTTTCAGTCCGCAGGCCAATGCTCTATCCACTGAGCCAAACCAGGTAGGGCCCAATTTTTTTTTTAAAACTGAGGCTTTGAGAGAGGAAGTGACTTACGGTCATGTAGAAGGTCAGGTCACGGGGGTACAAACTGGAACCAAAAGGTCAGGGAACGTCTAGTGCCCTAAAGGGATCAGCCAAAGAGGACAGTGCCTGTACAGTGACCACGCCCTGATCCAAGATAGAACTTGGACTCAATGGTGTGACCTGAGTGGGATACTCCCCTCTCTGGAGCCCCCATCTGCAAAAGTGGGCCACCTGTCTATCAGTGTGACCCCGACTAGGAGGTCATTTAAGTTGCCTGAACCTCAGTTTTCCAGTCTGTAAAATGGGTGACCTTGGGACAAGTACCTCTTTCCCCAGAGTCCACTCCCTTTCTGTCAGACCTGGCCTTTCCGGCTCTGCTGCCCACTCCAGGAAGCTTCCAGGCCCACAGAATGCGAATGCACAGGGCTCCCACCACAAAATGGAGAGCTGTGGCGGGAAGGGAAAGCAGGGCCTCCCAGCAGCCATTTGGTTTTATACCTGGTTCCTTCTCTGCCTGGCTGGCTGCTCCCCCATTAGCATGCTCTCATCTGAGCTGTTGGGGCTGGACTTAGAGAGGGGCCCAAGCTCAGTATTTACTTCTCGGACAGCACAGGATGCTCAGGTTCCCAAGTCCATGTGCCCCCTTCCACATCTGTGCCTCAGTTATCCTCTGTAAAACAGGACTGGAACTGACCATCAAAGGTTTGTGCAGTTGGGGTATCCAGAGAATGGGTGCAGTTATCTCCTGGACACCCCAAGCCCTGGGGCCAAGTCGTGGTGGTCACTGCCTGGGAGCCACCACGCTCCAAAACTGAGGGCGCACCTGGCCCGGCTCCAGGAAATACCCAGCCTGAGCCTGCTCTCCCTGGAAAGCCCTACACCGTCCTTGCAGGGACTTCTGGAGAGTCCTCTTGAGCACAGTAGAACCCAGCCTGGGCCCTGTTAGCCCATATCTGTCACCCTGTGTCATGGCTCCTAGCATTTACCATTTAGTTCATTCATTTCACCTAGAACAATGGTCCTTTTTCTGCCAAGGGCCATTTGGATATTTATAGCTTCTTTTGTAGGCCATACAAAATTATCAACTTAAAAATTAGCTTGCTAAATTTGGTCAAACATTTACTGAAACCACCCTAATGTGGTGGCTGGAACTGCTTCTCTTTGGTGAGGCATGTGCTGTTAGCTGGTGTTGATATTGCTACTTGCAACTGCTTTTCCAGGTTTGCGTCTGTCAGTCTAGAATGCAGTGGACTCTGCGATGGTAAGTTTTGGAAAGAACTGCTTGCACAGATTAAAAATGGCAGCGGTGTAAGTGGATGCTACACAGACACACTCCCAGGACCAAACTGAAATTAAAATACAAAAAAACCCCCAAACACATCCTGAATAATCAACTGAGGGCTAGCTGGAGAGAACCCTGATAAACAAGGAAAGTGGAGAGCACACGGAGACTGGGAGGAAGGGCAGAGGAGCGAAGGGGCTGGCCAGGCTCCCACAGAGATAATAAAAAGGTCATATATGATGACCATGCAGGATTTATTCCAGGGATGCAAGGCTGGTACAGTATTCACAAATCAATAAATGTGATACATCACATAAACAAAATGGGAAAAAGTCACATGATCATAGCAATAGATACAGAAACAGCATTTGATACAATTCACCACCCATTTTTGGTTAAAACTCTCAGAAAAGTGGGAGTAGAGGGATCATACCTCAACATAATAAAGGCCATATATGACAACCTGAAAGCTAACCTCATACTCAATGGGCAAAAATTAAAAATGTTTCCCTTAAGAATAAGAACAAAACCACTCTTATTCAACATAGTACTGAAAGTCCTAGCCACAGCAATCAGACAAGAAGAAATAAAAGGCGTCCAAATTAGAAAGAAGAAAGTAAAACTCTCATTATTTGCAGATGACATGATATTGTACATAGAGCCCTAACTGGTTTGGCTCAGTGGATAGAGCATCAGCCTGCGGACTCAAGGGTCAAGAACATGTACCTTGGTTGCGGGCACATCCCCAGTAGGGAGTGTGCAGGAGGCAGCTGATTGATGATTCTCTCTCATCGATGTTTCTGACTCTCTATTCCTCTCTGTAAAAAATCAATAAAATATATTTTTAAAAAATCTGACAAAGGAGGCAAGAGTATATTATGGAGTCAAGACAGTCTCTTCAATAAATGGTGTTGGGAATAATTGGACAGATACATGCAAAAAAAAAAGAAACTAGACCACCAACTTACACCATACACAAAATAAACTCGAAATGGATTAAAGACTTAAACGTAAGTAGTGAAACTGTAAAAATCCTAGAAGAAACCACAGGCAGCAAAATCTCAGGCATCTCTCATAGCACTATGTTTACAGATACATCTCCTAGGCCACGGCAAAGGAAACTAAGGAGAAAATAAACAAATGGGACCACATCGAAATAAAAAGCTCTGCATAGCAAAAGAAACCACCATCAAAATGAAAAGGGAGCCCACTGTATGGGAGAACATATTTGGCAATGATACAGCTGATAAAGGGTTAATATCCAAAATATACAAGGAACTCATACAACTTAACAAAAGGAAGACAAACAATCCAATTAAAAAATGGGCAAATGATCTCAGTAGACACTAAGTAACAAAAGGAAGACAAGCAATCCAATTAAAAAATGGGCAAATGATCTAAGTAGACACTTCTCCAAAGTGGACATACAGAGGCCAATAAGCATATGAAAACACTAGAGCCCGGTGCACAGGGAGGGTCCTTAGGCCTGGCCAGCAATCAGGGTAGACCCGGGCCTTCCTTCCAGCTGCTGGCCGGGGCCTTCATTCGTTCTGCACTGCCCCCTGGTGGTCAGTGCACATCATAGCTAGCAATCGAACTCCTGCTGTCGGGCCGCACCCTGCTGCCGTCAGTCGCCTCCCTCTGCAGGGCGACCGGTGGGGCGATCAGGGTTCCCCCGCTGGCACCCACCTTGGTTGACCTGGGTTCTTCAGGCTGGGGGCAGCTCCTGCATTGAGCATCTGCCCCCTGGTGGTCAGTACACGTCATAGCAACCGGTCATTCCTGCCATTTGGTCGATTTGCATATTAGGGTTTTATTATATAGGATGCTCAGAATCACTGACCATCAGAGAGATGCAAATTAAAACGACAGTGCGGTATCACCTCGCACCTGTCAAAATGGCTACCATCAACAAATGACAAGTGCTGGCAAGGATGTGAAGAAAAGGGAACGTTAGTAAACTGCTGGTGGGAATGTAGACTGGTGCAGCCAGTTTGGCTCAGTGAATAGACTGTTGGCCTGGGGACGGAGGGTTCTGGGTTTGATTCCGGTCAAGGACACATGCCTAGGTTGCCAGCTCGATTGCCAGTTGCGGGTGTGCAGGAGGCAGCCAATTAATGATTCTCTCTCATCATTGATGTTTCTATCTCTGTCTCCCTCTCCCTTCCTTTCTAAAAGCAATAAAAATATATCTTTTAAAAAATACTTGTCAAATGTTTAGTCTCCCTGCTGCTGAACTTGAAAGAAAGAAGAGGGAGAACCAAGATGGCGGCATAGGTAAACACCGGAGTTTGCTGCTGCGCACAACCACTTCAAAAATACAACTAAAAGACGGAATGGACATCACCCAGAACCACAGGAAGGCTGGCTGAGGGGAAATTCTTCAACTAGAAGGAAAGAGAACAGCATACTGAGACTCAAAGGAGGCGCAGTGCAGAAGTAAAATACTAAGGTGCGGAGGTGCGTGCGGAGCGGGCTGGCGGCTGAGGGCGCGGTTGTCTGTTTCAATCCAGAGGGAGTCTCAGGCTCTGAGCTCCAGTTCTGGGCGAGTCTCTAGGGACCCAGACTCAAACGGGAGAAGTGGGACTGTCTGGCATTGGTCGGAACGCGAGGGCAGCTTTCTCTCTGGTTGCTGGGACTCTGAGAGGCAGAGCCTCTGGGGACGGGACTGAGAGCAACCATAACTGCTCACTCTGCCTGCCCTGTTGATGCCGTGAGACCTGCCCTGCCCCGCCCCGCCCAAGCCCTGCACAGACGCATTTGCCGGATAGCCTCAGGCAAAGGCTAGATTAGCACCTCCCCAGAGGATAGAAGTTCTCTCACTGCAGACACAGCTGATTCTCACAGCCAGTTGGCCTGGAGGCCACCCCCCCTCCTCCCCCGGAAATACCTACAACAATCAAAGGTTAACTACAACAAGACTGCGTACAAAAACCACTAGGGGGTGCACCAAGAAAGCATAAAAAATGCCGAGACAAAGAAACAGTACAGAAATGACAAAAATGGAGGATATAGAGCTGAAAACCACACTTTTAAGGTCTTTCAAGAACTGTCTAGAAGCCGCTGATAAACTTAATGAGATCCTCAAGAAATCTAATGAGACCCTCGATGTTGTGATAAAGAACCAACTAGAAATTAAGCATACACTGACTGAAATAAAGAATATTATACAGACTCCCAACAGCAGACCAGAGGAGTGCAAGA
>NW_006292589.1:8833-9328 GCF_000327345.1 Myotis davidii | reverse complement strand
TGCCCACCTCACAGTGGTTTCTTTGTATTATGGGACAGTCATGGGCATGTATTTCCGCCCTCTGACTAGCTACAGCCTAAAGGATGCTGTGATAACTGTGATGTATATGACAGTGACTCCAATGTTAAATCCTTTCATCTACAGTCTGAGAAATCGGGACATGAAGGCTGCCCTGGGGAAACTCGTCAGCAAGAGAATCTCCACATAACCAATGTGAGGTTGTATTGGAGACTGTAGTTACCATTAGGAGGCACCTGGAAATCCATCTCCAATGTCTTTCCCTCTAAGAAACTGCCTTTGATCTTTCTAGTCAGAAATTCTCCTCTCCTGAGAGTATCATGCTAAGAGAAATAAGCCAGTCAGAGATAGACAAGTATCACGTGATCACACTTACATATGGAATCCAATGAACAAAATAAACTGATGAACTAAATAGATCCAGATACAAGGAAGCATCAAACAGACTGAGGAATCTGTTTGATGGAAAGACAGGGC
>NW_006292589.1:2458-8605 GCF_000327345.1 Myotis davidii | reverse complement strand
AAGAGAGACATAGAAGCATGGCACAAACTGTGGAATCTCAGAGGGAAGGCAAGGGTGGGTGGGTGGCTGGTGAGAAGTGATCAACCAAAGAACTTGTATACATATATGCATATGCCATAGACACAGACAAAATAGAGTGGTGAAGGCCTGGGGCGGGGTGAGGGCGGGCTAGCAGGGGTCAATGGGGGCAGAGGAGGACATAGGCAATGCTTTCAACAATAAAGAGTTAATTTTAAAAAGGAAAGAACTCACAGCAGTAAGTTGGGGACACAGATGCATATGTCAGTGCATGTTTCCTCAAAGTGGGAAGCGCGTCGTTGCTGAGGCCACGCTTGTAGCACTCAAGCAGCTCCTCATCACTCTGCAGCTGAGTGATTCGTGTTGTAGGCACACCAAGGGCTCCACGCTGCATGGCCGGCAAAGATGCTCAGTTCCATTGGTTTACTCTCCACTCCCGAATCTTCCACAAAGGCCTCCGTGAGTCCCCACAGTCCCCGGCAGACTCCTGTCCTAGAGGCCTGTCCTTCCAGAGTGACGAGCACCGACCTATTCCTCTCGAGCTGCCCTGTGCTCAGCCTCAGTCCAGCCTCCCTGGCTTCGCGGTGAAGCCGGCTGGGCCCTGCAGCCTGACGCGGCTCCGGCTCCGAGAGGCCACCGCGCACTGGACCCACAGCCTGACCGGTTCCCTTCCCTTCCGCTCCGGAACTGCGCGGCTCCCCCGGCTCCCCCGCAGTTCACAAACCCTCAGGAGCACGCCCTGCGCCCCGCCACCGCACTGACCTGGTAAACAGGGTCGCCGTACTCAGTCAAGGTCGTTCAGTGACTCCTTCCTCACACTGGCGGCCGTTAAACCCTCTGCTTTTGGCAGAGTCTAGGCATGACACCACTGTCGTCACCCGCTGTTGGCACAACAACCGTGCACAGAAGCTTCCGGCGTGACGCGGTGGCCCACAATGGGCCCACTCCGGTCCCGCCGAGACTTTCAGCTCCTTCTTGACAAATGCGAATGAGCCTTTTTGCGCGGCAACCATGGCTGGAGCTCCATCGGTAAAGGCCACTTAACTTTTCAAATGTTAGCTCACATTTTCATCAACCAAGTCCCTCAAACCAGCCCTCACCTCTTGCCCATGCGTGGCTGCCAGGGCCAGCGGCTCCTTTCGCCTGTCAGACTCCGCCGTTATCCCAGGAAGGAACACCGCCCGCTGGGCAGCATCTGCTACGCCCCTGGAGTTGCCAGGGAGCAAAGGGAACCTTCCTGCAGAACCCTTCAGTGCTTTCAACACCGCGGCCCAGTCAGTGACCGGAGGGCAGGCAGTTCTCCGACTCTTGGAAAGACGGCACTCTGCATCAGCTTTCCTTTTCTTTGTAGTCACCATTTGTAGGATGTCAGACCATCAGGTTTTCATAACTATCCAGTGTGTGTGTGTCGCCAGTGACACGATTATTTTGCTTTGATAACTGTACTTTAAAAAAAATCCTCACCCAAGGATATTCTCTCCATTGATTTCTAGAAAGAAGGAAGGGAGGGAGGAGGCGGGGAGAGAGAAACATGGATGTGAGAGACACACCAATTTGGTTGCCACCACATGCACCCCTACTGGGGTTGGGGAACCTGCAACTTAGGTATGTGCCCTTGGTGGGGAATCGAACGCATGACCCTTCGGTCTGCAGGCCAACACCCTAACCACTGAGTCAAACCAGCCAGGGCTGTTCTAATTCTGCATTTTGGTGTTTTTTGTTTTTGGCTTTAAAAAAATATACATTTTTATTGATTTCAGAGAGGAAAGGAGAGGGAGAGAGAGATAGAAACATCAATGATGAGGGAGAATCATTGACTGGCTGCCTCCTGCACGCCTCCTATTGGGGATCGAGCCTGCAACCTGGGCATATGCCCTGATTGGGAATCAAACTGTGATCTCCTGGTTCATAGGTCAACACTCAACCACTGAGCCACTGTGGCCGGGCTAATCCTGCATTTTGCATTTGAAACATATCCAACATTCGTGTTGATAAGGGTTAGCTAGCTAGCTTACTTAGCCCGACAGGAGAGGGGTCCAGGGAGGATGGAAACATTGCTGGCATGAGCAATTAAAACAGCCATAAACCAAGGACAGCAGTACCTCTGGCCTGAGCAATCACAGCATCCATAAGGCAGATCAAAAGCAGCCCTGATATGAGCAGCTGGGAGAGCCACAAGGGGTAATAGAACATCTCCGGCCAGGACAGCTGAGAGAGAGCCATAAGGATGGTCAAAAGCAACTCCAACCTGAACAGGTAAGATGGATATGTGAAGGGCAGAAATAGCTACAAGAGGCCAGAATGCTTTCACAGAGGATAAAGAAATGTTACAAGATGGGGGAGGGGGGAGCACCACGTGGGCTTTAGACTTTGAAATGGATTCTATGTCGCAGAGTGACCAATGAGGAAAGCACGCTAGATTAAGGAAGGGTCCAATTATAAAGGGTCATGTTCAGACAAAGAGCTACAGCCTTTATAAACCCAGAGACAAGGAGACTCAGTAGATTTCAGATTTTTTTTAGGTTAATTTTTTCCCATTAAGGAGAAAGAGAGAGCGAGAGAGCAGGCTTTCCTATTTGAAGGCTCCTCCCCAGGGAGTGCCCTTTGGGGACACCCCTGCCCAGATGGAATTTGTATATGCTTCCAATAAACTACATTTTTATTAAAAGAAATCTGTCTTAGTCCACAAGTTTATTCTTCAAACTTTTTTAAAAAATATATTTTATTGATTTTTTACAGAGAGGAAGTGAGAGATATAGAAAGTCAGAAACATCGATGAGAGAGAAACATCGATCAGCTGCCTCCTGCACACCTCCTACTGGGGATGTGCCCGCAACCCAGGTACATGCTCCCGACCGGAATCGAACCTGGGACCTTTCAGTCCGCAAGCTGACGCTCTATCCACTGAGCCAAACCGGTTTCGGCTATTCTTCAAACTTTGTAGAGCAAGAAGGCTCTGCACCTCAAACGATACGTTTCAGTATCATCTACTCTTGAGGTCTTTTTTGGGTACCGTAATTTCCTTCATCTTCACTTGAGATTCCGTTTTTGCGAGGATTGTTGGTGGTGGGCGAGTGGATAGAGGCTGGATCCGAGTTACGGTCTGTGCCAATAAAGAAGCCAACAACATCACTGTCAGCCATCGGAGGCGAGGTCGCCCACCTCGTGAGGAAGCGCCACACCGCGTTGCTTCGGGCTCATCACCACCGGCCGCCGTGGCTTGGCCACAGCTGTTAACACTTTCCCGCCTGCCTGGCGCTGACTGCCCTCTGAGTCACACACCATGGCAGCCAGCCGCGGGCAGCCGGCGAGAGGCATATGTGTCTGTCATGTACACATGTGTGTCCTGTCTACCTTGTAATTAACGTTCCTTGCTTGTCCCTCAAAATTTACATTGTTATTATGATTCACTTAATATAAATGTGTGTTGCTATGAAGAAAGCTCCTAGATTTATTGAATTTCGAGTCCTGCCTGCGGTTGCCTGGGCAGGACCAGACCAAACGATTTCTTGGGCCTTATATGGCCGTGGGCTGGACGTTCCCCACCCCTGCTTAGAAGGACTGTCAGTGCCATAAGGGGGTCTGGATGGACAGGAGACACAGTGGGAACAGTGAGGGTGGGGGATCCCAGGCAACCAGCATTCCACCTCCCAGCTGCTCAGAGGGGAAGGGGCGTGGTGTGGCAGAGGACACTGGACGTCTAGGTGTGAGTCACTCCCAGGGCCAGAGCTCACAGACAAGGCCAGTGCCCCTCAGGCGGGCACGCAGAGCCAGCAGTGGCGTCGGCAAGGCTGCCAGTCTGGGTCCCTACTCCAGGTGGCAGGTGGGCATATGCAGCTCCCGGGGTCAGAGGGCGGTCCCCTCGCTTGTTCCCCTCCCTCTCCCACTGCCACAGGAGTGAGTGCTTAGGCTGGAGGCCCAGCCGTGGGTGGGGAGGGATCCTGGGGCCCTCGCCTGCTCCCCTGAGGACTGTGGGCTCACTCTTGGAGGGACCCGAGGGCCTGTGGCCATGCAGACTGAGGCTGCTCCCACCTGTCCCTGATGTCACGGACGCACTGTCCTGACCCTCAGCCTGACAGCGTCCACCTCCTTCGCTTCTTTCAGACCTTGTCATCAAGGCGTCTTTATCTGATCGGAAGGAAATACAACTTTAAACCACCAGGGAGAGCTCATGCAACGTGGTGTCTGCATTTGCCGTCCCCCGACTTTCTCAGGGCCCGCTCCCCTGTGCAGGCCTGTCTCCAGCCTCCACTCCAACAGGTCATCAAAGTCAAATAGCAAACAAGAAACCTGGGAAATGTTGGCAGCTCAGCTCCCAAATTAATAAAGAGCTCCCAGAAACCAGGAAGAAAGAGGTCAACACTCCTATGTTCGGAGAAAGAGGAAACACCATACTAAGCTGTCCAATTCCACTCATAGCAAGAACTTCATGTTTCACAGATCCATCCAGCACAAACCCCAGGGTCTGGTCCATCCCTGGGAACACCTGCCACAGGGCTCCTCCCCAGGCCCCCGGCCCTGTCGCCGGCACTTCTCGCTGTCCCTCTCCCCCTGGGACATCAGCTCCCAAGGACAGGGGCCACGTGGGCCTCACAGACTCTGAGATGGCTCCACAATCGTCACACCCTGGGTCACACTTTTCTGCAAACTCTTCTTATGGCAAATCGGGCTGGTCTGTGCAACCGGTGAAATGGGGCAGAGGTGACGGTCGGGACTTTGGAGGCTGAGTCACAGAGTGCACTGTGGCTTCGGCCTTTCTCTCCACTTGCTCGAGGGAGCCAGCCACCCGCCTGTGTCATAAGGAGAGTCCCATGTGGTGAGGAGGCCCCCAGCCATCAGCCAGCACCCACCGGCCATGAGGGAGTGAATCACATGGAAGTGGATTCCTGGCCCTAGTCAAACCTTCAGATGAATCCACAGCCCTGGCTGGTCTGACCTCAGCCTCACAAGAGACCCTGGAGCCACAGTTGCCCTGCCAGGCCTCACTGAAAACTGTGAGATGACAAATGATTATTGTTTTTGAGCCACTACATTTAGGGGCAGAGGCCTCGCTGAAGTGAGGGAGCAAGTCACATGATAGTTGGGGAAGTATTCCAAAGGAAACGTGCATATGAGAGCCCAGGCACGGATGACCTTTCTGTGCATGTGGGACGGTGGGGGATGGAGGGGAGCGATGGGGGTAAAGGCGGGCGGTGAGGGGTGGATCACGCAGGCCAGGCAGTCAGGAGCCCATAGTCTGAGAGTTAGGAGTGAGGGAAGGTGTGGTGACCTGCTCTGATTTATGTTCTTAAAACAACCTTCTGTCTACACAAAAGAGTTGAAAGCACGGTCTCAAAAATATATGTGCACACCCATGTTCAGAGCAGCACTATTCACAGCAGCCGAGTGGAAACAGCCCAAGCGTCCGTCAACCACAAATGGATAACCCGTGTGTCGGAGACAGCCAGAGCCCTGCTCAGCTCCGAGTCCATGTATTCTCAGTTCTTCCCGGCTGTGCCAGGCTGGCTCCTGCCCGAACCCTGCCCGCTGGATAACTGTTGGGAACTTAGCCCAAGTTCCTCCTCTGCTCACAGTCACAGGTGTCAGGTCCAAGCCCTCTGCCTGGGGCTGGACCTCCTTGGACCCTGGGTCTTAGACGGAGAAGCCATGAGAGGTTGTGGGTATATCAGGATGAGTCTTTATTGCTGAAGCCAGAGGCCACACAGCCATCAGACAAGACAGTCCTCACAGCGAAGTCCACACAGGCAGGCAGCCGGACACCGGCTGGTGAACATGCATCTCTCCCATCAAGCAGCATCAGTCTCTGTACCCACAGCTGTGCCCTGAGCAGCCGCACGCTGCCCCCTAGACTCACCGCCTCACATCATAGTGGTACCTGAGCTCTCCGCTCAGCAGCGTCTCCTGTCTCCCGGCCCAGCACACTGGCTGGTTACCGTGGCAGCTCTAGCTGAGCTCTCTGTGAGCTCCTAGCCTCACATCGTACAGTCCCAGCTCTCAGCTCCGTCCTCCAGCTCAGTCTCCTTCACCCTCCCCTCAGACTAGCTGGTCAGGAGCCAGTATATTGCTCCTTAGACCAAGAAGGCATCGTGCCAACAGTTTCACAATCATATCGTGGCCACAGAAGGGCAC
>NW_006292589.1:1218-2056 GCF_000327345.1 Myotis davidii | reverse complement strand
AATTTGGCTAAAAGCTAGCAGTAGTTGGTAGAGCACTTCTGGAAGGAGTGACATCGATATTTGTTCATCCTCACTGGCGGATATTTTTCCATTGACTTTTTAGAGAGACTGAGGGAGAGGGGAGTGGGAGAAGATTGTGAGAAAGAGAGATGGGGGGAGAAATTGATGTGAGAGAGACACATGGATTCATTGCCTCCCACACAGGCCCCCACTGGAGCCTGGGACAGAACCTGCAACCCAGGTATGTGCTCTTGACCGTGAATCACACCCAATCCCAGAGCCAAGCTCTAATCATGGAGCTATACCTGCCAGGGAAGGTCGTATATTTTGATGCCAACCTTAAACATAAAGAATACGGTTTAGCAGCCAAATGATCCAGAAAATTGTCATCTGAGAGAGATGACATTTGACTAGCAAATGTACATAGCCACAGGAAGAGGGATCGAGTACTGCACGATATTTATGCATTAAAAATCTCTGTAAAATTTATAGTGAGCTTCTTGTGAACATTTCATGATCGAATAAATGAGTGGAATTTTGCAAACGGGAATAGCATTTAGAAAGCTGGTGTGTAGATTTGTGTGTTTCTTTGTTCCCCTCACATCCTGCGTGGATCAGGGTTCAGGATTTGGGAGAGGGCCGCACGCAAATGAAAGAGACAAGACAAGAAATAATAATTTGGAAATATTGGGGGGCCAGGCGGGCAAGTCCAACTCAAGGAGAAGGAATTCCACTGGTGCTCAGGCCTCATCAACCTTTTATTGGTTTGGGATCCACCCATAGCCCTTAGGCAGGCAATTTCCAGTTAACAGGCAGACTAGCCCATCAGCAAGGATTT
>NW_006292589.1:0-295 GCF_000327345.1 Myotis davidii | reverse complement strand
GACTGAACAGCAGGCTGCATGGGCGACCAGGCTGGCAGGGGGGACAGTGAGGGACGACCAAATGACTGAACAGCAGGCTGCGTGGGGCGACCAGGCCAGCAGGGGGGTCAGTGAAGGACGACCAAATGACTGAACAGCAGGCTGCGTGTGACGACCAGGCTGGCAGGGGGATCAGTGAGGGATGACCAAATGACTGAACAGCAGGCTGCATGGACGACCAGGCTCGCAGGGGGGTTAGTGATGAACGACCAGATGACTCAATAGCAGGCTGCATGGGTGACCAGGCTGGCAGGGG
>NW_006292588.1:1057704-1059709 GCF_000327345.1 Myotis davidii | reverse complement strand
TTTATGTTAGTATTATTTGTCTTATTGTATGGTATATATTCTGGATACAAGTATGTCCTTTGTCGGATAAATGTATTGCAAATATTTTCTCCTAGTATGTACAGCTAGCATTTTATTTTTCTTAATGGTATTGTTTGAAGAGCAGAAGTCTAATATGTCTTTTTCTTCTGTTATGGTTAGTGTTTTTGTATTTTGGCTAAGAAATGTGTATCTATTAAAGCTATGAAGATTTTCCTCTGTGCATTCTTCTACAAATTTTGTGGTTTGATTTTGTACATTTATGTTTATAATCCACTTTGAGTTAATTTTTCCATAACATGTGAGTTTTGTATCCAAGTTTGTTTGCTTGCTTAGCAAATGGTGTTTAGTTGTTCAAGCTTTATTTTTTTTAAAAGATTCTTATCTTGTTTTCTGTTTCTTGTTAAACTCATTTGTTAGTTCTAGTAAATTTTTTCTAGATTCCTTAGTATATTTTTATAGTTGATCATATCTGTGAATAAGGACAGTTTTATTTTTTCCTTTTCAATATCTCCCTGTCTGTCTCTCTTTCTTTTACCTTACCGCAGTGACTAGTGCCTTCTGTACAATGCTGGCTAGAAAGGATGAGACTGGACATATTGGCCTTGTTCATAGTCTTGTGAGGAAAGCATTTATTTAGTCCTTTACTACAGAAGAGTGATATAGATTTGCGTTTCACAGATGTCCTTCATCTTCTGTTGCTACTTTCATTTTTGGAATTCCATTCTTTTTACCTCATTGGCTTTTCAATGATACCTAATTTTGGGGGGTATTTTCTCAAAGGCTAACAATATTCGTTCCTAACTAATCAGTAAGTCTGCTTAGAGTTAATATGCTACAACTTCGCACTTCACACCTTCTACTTCATACCTGACACTTTATATTTCACACACTTCTCTATCCATTTCACAAATATCTGGGAAATAAAGAGAAAAAGGACACACTGTACACAGGGAAACCATGATATAAGTGACAGCTGGTTTCTAATTAAAAAAATGGAGCTAAAAAGAAAATGAAATGCAATATTAAAAGTTGTGAGAGGAAAAACATTTAAATTTGCAGGAAAAATGTTTTCAAAATGAGAGTGCAAAAAGGATATCTTTAGACAAACAGAAGCTGAGAGAACTTACTACTAGAATACCTATACTACATGAAATATTAACAAGTCCATTATGTCAAAGGGAAGTTATACTGAAGAGAAATATATATTTACAAGAAGGAATGAAGAATGCCAGAAATGATAAATAACTGGATAAATATGTAGATTGCTTTTTACTCTCATTATTTCTTTAAAAGACAACTAATGATTGAAAGCAAAAATAATAGTAAGTTAGAGTTTATAATATAAATATAATTAAATGATAGAACTAAAATTGCATAAAGAAGAGGGCAGGTAGATAGAATTGCACTATTATTATCGTTGCAATGGAGAGGGACTAGTTTAGTACCAGTTACTCATCAGGGCTGGAAGCAAATAATTTCTGTAATTTAGAATTAATAGACATTATAAAATGTTAAAGAATATCATCTTACTCAGGAGAGAGGATAGGGAGGAAAGGAAAAATGAGATGAGAAAATGGAGGGGGTAATATGTTGGGAGATTAGATAGTTATCCTACCCTTCTTAGTTTTCAATACATTATGTAATACTAGAGGCCCAGTGCATAGATTTATGCACTGGTAGGGTCCCTTGTCCTGTCCTGTGGACATCCCTTGAGGGGTCCCTGATTGTGAGAGGGTGCAGGCCAGGCCAAGGGACCTCACCGGTGCATGATCGGGGCTGGGGAGGGACTGCAGGAGGGCTCCAGGGAATGTCCTTCTCGTCTCATCCAGTTGCAATTAGCCAGACCCCAGCAGCAAGCTACCCTACCGATTGGGGCATCTGCCCCCTGGTGGTCAGTGTGCATCATAGCGACCGGTCAAATGGTCGGACACTTAGCATATTAGGCTTTTATTATATAGGGTGATTTTAATAGATATTTGCTATA
>NW_006292588.1:1038301-1056524 GCF_000327345.1 Myotis davidii | reverse complement strand
AGCAACCAAGGTACATGCCCTTGACAGGAATTGACCCTGGGGCCCTTCAGTTCGCAGGCCGACGCTCTATCCACTGAGCCAAACCAGCTAGGGCTAAAGTTAAAACTCTTAAAATAGAACAGTTAATATTTGTTTAGGACGTAAAATTGTCCAAGTATTATCTAAATGTTTTGTGTGATCTAATTTATTCCCCATAATTTGTGCTCTGTTTTTCTGATACCTTTCTGGTCTATTTTGAAACCTAATGATGATTACTACCATTTATTGAGCACATACCATGTGCCAAGGCCTTTAATTGCATTGTCTCTAAGCCTTAAATGTGTACTCAGAGATAGTTACCATCTCCATTTTAGAGACGAGGCCCAGAGAGGTGAAGTAACTGAACCAAGGTTGCACAGCTTATCAGCATTTGAGCTGAGCGTTGATTCATGGTCACTTTGGTCTGAGTCTCTTCTCCTAGTCTTCACTCTTATGACTGAGGTACCTGCTTTGTCATTTCTCATAAGTGCATGCTTTGGTTAAAACCATTCGAAATGAAGCTTGTGAAAAAGAGAACAGAACTAAATTATTTCTCAGACCCCTCTGTGATTTCTGTAGTTGAGTCGCGTTTACAATGTTCATGGTAATTTGGCTGAATTAGAAACATTACAACACTCGCAAGAACATAAACATTTGTTTACTTTTGAAATATATAACAAATTTACACTACTTAGCTTAGGTTTACTACTAAAAATTGTTTTGCCATTGAATTCAAAACTTCATTTTGAAATGAAATTACTCTTTGAACTTTCCAAAACAGCCTATTAAAAATCAAGTACATTGGCACAAATTAATCAAGTGTGTATTACTGAATGTCTTATGAATGAAATGTAGCATAATATTTTTTATTTTCTCTCTTGTGGTCTATTTCTTTTCACAGTATGCTTGAAAGACTATACAGAAGAATCTGGTACGTTTACTTCTCCAAACTTCCCCAATGATTACCCCAACAACTGGCAGTGCATTTATAGGATCACAGTGGGAACCAGCCACCAGATTGCATTGCATTTCATGAACTTCTCCTTGGAGGAGGAATTTGGTGGAAAATGTCTAGGAGATTTTGTGGAAATTAAGTAAGCACCTTTGTTTCATCATAATGCTTTTCATTATTTCCATTCATAATCTTTCCTGGAAAGGTTAAGGAAAATATATAGAATTTCTCTATAAAACTCCTTGCATTTCTCTTTCTTATAAGCCATAATGGTTTTCATTTGGAGCCTGACTTACCAGAAGAAAAACAGAGAATTGCATAAGATTCCAATTATTTTGAAGTGATTCTTTTATTGCAAGTATTTGAAAATAAACTCCAGATTTTATTTGGGCAGAGTAAACAAATGTACTTCCACTCTGAAATTAGATACTAATTATTGTTGCATATCTACTTTATATAAAATTAGTTTACATTTTAGGCTGTTCAGTGTCCATTTAGTCTAATTAGATCACAAAATGATGCTAAGATAGCAAACTTATCTTAAGGTTTTCACAAAGTTTTTTGTGTTAAATAATAAGTCTAGGCTTGTCAATTTCAGTGCATGGCATTTTTTTCTTTAATTCTTTGATAAAATGTGTTTAAAAAGTTATATTTATAGTAAAGGTAAGTTAGCTTAATTGAGTTAAATTTGGCTTATCAATTTGGCATGCATCAGTTTTAAATATTTTATTGGCATTTCAAAAGCGTAGAATCTTATACTATTTTATGGTAAATTTTATGCTATGATATAAAGTAAGGTACTAAAAAAGTAATACTTGTACTATATCATGCTAAAATAACATAATTGTCTTAATTTATAACAGTTAACCATTGAACTTTTATATTGAGTGAATCATATTTTTAAAAAATTCATCTTTATTGTGGAAAGTATTACAGATGTTCCTTTTGTTGTTGTTTTTCCATTGACCCCCTCCACCCCGCACCCACACCTCCCAGACCTTTACCACACTATTATCTGTGTCCAAGGACTATGCATATATGCATATAACTTCTCCGGTTAATCTCTCCCCACCCCACCCACTCTCATGCCTGCCTTCCCTCTGAAATTCATCAGTCTGTTCCATGCTTCTATGTCTCTGGATCTATTTTGTTCATTAGATTCCACATATGAATGAGATCATGTGATACTTCTCTTTCCCGAGTGATATCATGTGATATTTATCTATCTCTGACTGGCTTATTTCACTTAGCATTATACTCTCCAGGTCCAAAAGAGCTACAGCCCCAGCTGGTTTTGCTCAGTGGATAGAGCATTGGCCAAGGACTGAAGGGCCCTGGGTTTGATTCTGGTCAAGGGCACCTACTTCGGTTGCAAACTCAATCCCTGGCCCTGGTCGAGTGCCTGAGGGAGGCAACCAATCAATGTGTCTCTCTCTCTGTCTCTCCCGCTCCCTTCAACTTTCTCTAAAAATCAATGGAAAAATATCCTGTGGTGAGGATTAACAAGGGGAAAAACAAAAAACAAAACACCACTACAGATTATAAACTAGAGTTAAGAACCCAAAAGTTATTGAGGAAAGAATTATTTTTAAAAATTTGCTAGTTAGTTCAGTTGTTCAGTAGATTCCACATATCAGTGAAATCATATGGTACAAAAAGAGAAAAAGGAAAATAACTCATTGACATGGACAGCAGTGTGATGATTGCGGGGGGAACAGTGAGGGGTGGGTGGAGGTGGCAGAGGGTACAGGGGGGGAAATGGTGATGGAAAAAATAAAATTTAATTAAAACATGTTGCTATATAAGTCTAATATGATATAGTAAAATTTGAAAATTTTCATAGGAAAAACATTATTTAGAAGAAAGACATTTAAGGCTTCTCTGTAAAATTAAGCAACATTTGTTTATACTTTTAATAATTATGAGTTCTCTGTCTGGTGATCTCTGACATTTGCCAGACACTTTATTTGAGAAGAAGACTAAACGCTTTTTTTCAGTTGGCCATTGATTATATAAAATGTTATACCAACCATAACTGATGGTTATTCTTTATTAAATTATTCAAGTACTATTTGATAAATTGAAAACTTAAAATGATGTTTTTAGAGTATTTTTGAGAAACATTGATTGACATAAATTAATGTGTTTGCAATCTGAAAGTTCAAATATGTTAAATGTTTATTCAGTAATATTATCAATAACCTGATGAATGTTTACATCTGCATTTTGTCACAGAGATGGAGGCTATGAAACATCACCACTCCTGGGAAAATACTGTGGCTCAACTACACCTCCAAGAATCATCTCTCACAGTAATAAATTATGGTTGCAATTTAAGAGTGATGTCGTTTTGTCAAGTTCTGGATTCTCAGCTTACTGGGATGGATCATTAACAGGTAAAGATCAAAGAACCATCTTTTATTGGTGAGTCCAATTGGGTTGGTTTCTTGGTTCTTGTATTGCCATACTCTTATCCATGTTTTTCCATCTGTGTCTTGTGATTACTATCTATAAACAGTGGTTCTCAACCTTTTGGCCCTTTAAATATAGTTCCTCATATTGTGACCCAACCATAAAATTATTTTCGTTGCTACTTCATAACTGTAATGTTGCTACTGTTATGAATCGTAATGTAAATATCTGATATGCAGGATGGTGTTAGGTGACCCCTGTGAAAGGGTCGTTCAACTGCCAAAGGAGTCGAGACCCACAGGTTGAGAACCACTGATCTATTATAATAAAAGCTAGACCAAACAGCCAAATGACCTTCCAGACGTCCTTCTGGATGAAGCTGCAGTGGTGGTGGCTGTGCTGCGAGGGCCGAGCCCCTTGCATGAATTTTGTGCATCGGACCTCTAGTAGCTAAATAATTCATTAAGGGGGTACAAGCAATGTTTACCCCACCTTTAAATATTTTTTTTAAAGGCAAATTGTCCCCTCAACCAGGGCACAGGGTGGCTGGGGGAAGGGAGGGAGGCCCTGGCCAGCAGCCAGCAGCTGCTAGGGACCCTACCAGTGCATGAATTTCATGCACTGGGCCTCTAGTTTGTAATTAACTTCAACATTGTAAGTACTTCTAAATTCACAGCAGTCTTTTGTTTTTGAAATACAAAGTTAGGAAAGATGGTTTGATTCCCTGGTATATTTAATCAAACTGGTCATCTTGGTTAGGAAAAGGAAAGTACATTGATTGACATGAATTAAGATTCTAGGCTAGCTGCTCTTTGGTGATGTAGTTGTTTTGTTTTGGCTTAAAGGGGAGTAATAGTAGCACCAGTCTGATATAGACAAGAAAATTCAATGTGACCAGAAAGAAAGTTATGCATCATTCCATCTCTTTCTCCTGTAGGTTGTGGGGGCAATCTCACCACTCCCACTGGCACCTTCACATCTCCCAACTACCCGATGCCCTATTACCACAGCTCCGAATGCTACTGGTGGCTGAAAGCCAGCCAGGGCAGCCCATTTGAACTGGAATTTGAAGAGTTTCACTTGGAGCATCATCCTAACTGCACTTTAGATTATCTGGCCGTATGTATACAGTTTCAATTTTATAATTCACTGCTTCCTCCTTGCCCAACACACATAAATGCATTTATTTTTATTTTTGAGATTTGAGAAAGGGGAACATTTAAACAAAATAGCCACATAAACATTTTAAGTAAAATAAAAAATTAAAAGAAAATTTTATGAAAATGATTTGCCTTCTAAGTATAGCATGTATTACACAATGACTTGATATTTATATATTTAAGTATTAAAATACATTAAATATGAACTATATATACTAAGATATTAAAATATATAAAATATGGACTATTAAGATATAAGACTACTAAAAGGAGTTATGAGATTTATCATAATTATTATTAATGTACTTTCTACATATGTAGTGCAAAATAATAATATAGAGAATTTTATTGGTGAATTAGAGAGGATAATTGAAGTCCTCCAGGTATAACTTTTTATAGAACCAGCTATTCAGGCTTTTCCATTAAAAAACAATCTACATTTTAAAATTTATTAAAGTGTCATAAATTATAAACTATAAAATTAAAAAAGCAAGGAAGACTACTGATAACAGCTATGGTCTCAAAATAGGTATTAATCTTTTATTTTCGATCTTCAGATTTCAACCTGGGTTCACACACAACTATATACTGCCATGGCAAAATGGCCAGAGTTCATGGCCCAAGTTTATAGATAATTAGCTATAATTTTAAAGATATTTTGATTCAGGGTTATTCTTTTGATATCTCATATATATATTCTTTTTCCAGTTCTTGAGATTTACAGAGGCCTTTATATAATGTGTATAGCCATAATCATTTGACATTTAAAATGTTTTATTAAAGGTATATGATGGTCCAGGTACCAGCTCTCACCTGCTAACTCAGCTTTGTGGGGATGAGAAACCGCCTCTGATTCGTTCTAGTGGAGACAGCATGTTTTTAAAACTGAGGACGGATGAAGTCCAACAAGGAGGTGGCTTCCTGGCCAAATACCACCAGAGTAAGTATGTATACTGGCTGCTTGATGCCCGTAGGGGTCTTCAATATATATATTTTTAAATCCCCATCCAAGGATATGTTCAGAGAAAGGAAAAGAGACAGAGAGAAAGAGAGAGAAAGAGAGAGAGAGAGAGAGAGAGAGAGAGAGAGAGAGAGAGAGAGACATCTATATGAGAGAAAAATATCAATCAACTGCTTCCTGTACTCGCCCCAGCCAGGGACCCAAGCGAAGCTGCAACCTTTTGGTGTATGGGAGGACGCTCCAACCAACTAAACAACCATGCCAGGGCAGGCCTCAATCTTTTGATGAATGAAACCAACGGAAATAAGTATAAGCCATTGGTTCGAGCCATTAAAATAAATCTTATCTCCCTATTGAGAAAAATGTAACTCTCTTAGGGAAGAAATGCTTATGCATTAAATTTATCATCTAACTGAAGCATGTGGTAAGCTATAGAAACTTAGAGGAGTATTTAATATGCTGAAACAGTTGCAATTCAGCTAAAGATCAGTATAACAGGTTAACAGCTAATCGGTTTTTATTTGTATTAAACATTAAGATCCTCTAATTAGACATTATTCCATTGCACATAGTGTTTCTAACACATTTTTTGATCATGGATTTCAGAAGGTATTAATTTTATTAAGGTAAACTATGGTCCTTGTGAGTCACACGTGGAGTAGGCACAGTCTTTACTGGAGAAAAATCTGGTCTTTGTTGAGATGCCATTTTAAAATCTGCTTTCCCGTGAGGCAACCTGGTGGGATAAACGAGTACTGAACAGAAGTCCAGGGGCTCAGGGGCTTGTCCTGCCTGGGAAGGTCACTTTTCTTCTCTGGTTCCATGATTTTTTTCTCTTAAAGAAAGGAGATTAAATTCGGTGATTGTGAAAGCTCCCTTCTAGCTCTAGAATTAAATACTTTCTAAAGTTAGCTTTAAAATGAACATTCAACAAACAAGGTTTTCTTGAATTTATGTTATTTAATAAACACTTTACTTGTATGGTTTTATATTTTGTTAATCCTCACCTGAGGATATTTTTTTTTCATTAATTTTTAGAGAAAGTAGAAGGGATGGAAAGAGGGAGGGAGGGAAGAAGGGATAGAGGGAAAAGTGGGGGGGCGGGGAAGAGAAGGAGAGAGTGTGAGAGAGTCACATCAATTGTGCCTCTCACAATCACCGCAACTGGGGCTGGGGATCAAACCAGCAACCCAGGTACATGTACGTGCCCTTGACCTGAATCGCACCTGTGACCCTTTGTGTGTGGGCCGACACTAACCATTGTGACACTGGCCAGGGCTACTTGTGTTTTGAAAATACAGTTCCTTGCCCCCATTAAATCTATGTTTACCCATAATTTTGACACAATTACCTAAAAATAGAACCGAAAGTCACAAAATCATAATCAATATACAATATCCCTTCCGATTAGTTGAGAGGATTAATGTTTAACTTTGATTCTGTGTGAATTTGAGGATTCACACTCTCTTATATATGGGGTTAGAGTGAACTCTAGTTTTGAATACTAAGGTTTAATGATATATAGCTTTGTTCCTCAGAAATTCATCATTAGAGCATGAAAAGGCCTCCCAGATTCCAGCAGGGATATATCTGTTTGGTTGAGCATATAATCGTATCTCCAGTTTTGTTATTGCTATCCTAATTTGTTTCTCAGCCATCTTTTATTTCTATGATATTTTATTCTCTCCCATCATTTCAGAACACTAAATAAGTAACTTAGTGCACTTACGTCCTTAAAAGTAAAAATCAGAGGAACCAGTGAGATTTGCCATATAATTTACCATTTGAAATTTGAGGCTGGCACATAGTATAATTTTTGAGCACCGAGAACAGCCCATGTGGTTAATGAATACATTTTCCTCTGCCCTGTTTTGTTGTCAGTGAGGCACATGATACCTGTCTGCCTAATAGGTGTCATTTCTTGCAGGCACCTGAAATCACAAAATCATTCTTTGAAAATCCTGTGTGGACAAAAGTGTTACCTAAAAATATTCAAAGACAAATAGTTTGAATACCCCCTGCTTTAGCAAAAGAAGGTTTTTGAAGTGCCAGCCACAAGTGTATACTTTTCAAACCAAAGTTTATAAATGGTGTTCCAGCCACCTGCCAGGAAGCTGTATTGTGGTAGGAATGCATATATGAACCACAGTCTTCAGAGACAACCCTTTCAATATAACATTTATTTTGCCATTCTCTTGTATTCCATTTCATACAGATAATATAAGAAAGGCTTGAGAAAAGGCATGCATGTGCCTTCAGTCATTAGGTTTGGCTGAATTTGGCTCTGACTCCAGGACAAGCCATACCTAGCCTAGAGGTACCTAGTGTAGTCTTGTTGAAAATTAAGCTGAAGAAAATGCCACCATTGGATTGAAGACTGTTTTAAACATTTAAGATTTTCATTTTTCTTCAAATCCTGTGCATTCCCTCTAGGCCTTTGGTACTTCCTGATGACTAACTACAGGCATAACAGAGTCTTTGTTATGAATTACAGGCTGACTTTTGAATTCAACAAAGCCATGTTGTTATTTATGTTTAGCATTCACATAGAACTTTGTGTTTTTAAACTGTTGAATTTAAAGGTCAAGATTTCTGTCCCTTCCAAATGTTAAAGTTAGAAAAACAGAAGCATTGAATGTTTAACACACTTCTCTAAACAAACAGATCTCTGAGTAGTCTGAGCTATTTGGCTTTCCATGGATTCACAGGAATTGGATGTCCATTCTAACATGGCAGTTTTCATGACACTTTCAAGTTGCTGAATTCACTTAAGCAATATTTTACCTTGTTCTAAATGGAGACCTTTTCACTTTAAATATGCCACACCAAATATACTGGGTGTCCAAAAAGTGTATACACACTTTAACAGCTGATAGCTCTATTGATATTTCTTTCTTTTCAGATTTAAGCCATTGGAATTAATAATTATTCAAAGTATATATATATATATATACACACACACACACACACACATACATTTTAAAACTAGAGTTTTTAAAGGCAATATCACACACATCTTGGAGTAATTTTGACATATTTGATGGTGGTTCTTAACAATCATGATTATTTTTCCCAGCCTGTGAGAACGTGGTGATTGTGAATCGAACCTATGGCATCCTAGAGAGTATACATTATCCAAATCCCTATTCTCACAATCAGCGCTGCAACTGGACCATCCAAGCAACAACTGGCAACACTGTGAATTACACATTTTTGGAATTTGAATTGGAATATCACCTAAACTGCTCCCATGACTATTTAGAGGTATGTATTCTGAAATTAAGTACATGACTGTATTTTCAAATAAAGTTAGGCAAGCCAAACTAGAAGGCATCACGCCTTGAAGAACCAAATCCCTAACCCTGCTTTACACATCTTTAAGATACCACTAGCCATGGTGTTTGAGCAGGAATATTTCATGCCTCTTTCTCTGCATCAGTATAATATTAAAGATATTAAAGCTCTTGAATTATATACGCAAAGAACTATCTATGTTTTTAGCTTCATTATAACTTTTGGACTGACCGACCTCATGTTAATTAAATAATGCAGAAGGGGAACAATAACTTTTATTTTTGGTTGGTTGTTTTTATGTTCGTTCTCTATAAACAAGAGATCAGAAAGATGTTGGGTGTCACAGCTTTATTTAATACTTAATTTGCCTGAAATTAAGAATCATGATTTAGATTTTGGTTTTTATTTAAAGTTATGCTCATTTAGTTGACTTTTCTTTTTGTAAAACAGAAGTTTCTATTTGTTGTAATAATGACCACCAGTGACACTTATTCAGCTCTCCATATATGGTACAATGCTATACAATAAAAATTGCTTGAAAATTAGGGAACCCAAAATATGAGGTAATCTGCTATTTTTATGATATTTTATTTACAACATTTTAATATATTTTATATGCAACATTTTTAGGGCTACAGATTGTAAAGTTAGGAAGCTACTTATAAATGTAATTATGCACTCATATATAAAATCATGAGATAATATGTTAATTTAGAAATATTGATTTCTACTCTCATACTTCATAAAGCAATTTTACTCAATTTACATATATTTTGACATCTAGTTTTCATCTTTAATGAAATCACTTTTGAGTCATCTAACACATCAACTTTATATCCATTTACGTTGTTAATATATTATACTTTTGAATCCACACTATGATGTTTTCACTAGGAATCTTTTCTGAAGTGGAGTACCAACTCTGATAACATTAGGGCATTCCCTCATCCCACCTGTCCACAAGGAGATGAGGTAGTGTTTATTTTTTAAGGTGATCAATGATTTTTAGAAGTCTTGTTTGTAAAGACTTCCAACATCCAGCATTTGTAATGTTGAGGACATATTCTCAGGAAAAAATACTTTATCCTTGTAAAAAAAAGTTTAACTCTCTTTTTACCAATTCTTTAAAAAAGTATCTTTGATTGAGGTTAACATATCTTTTCCAAATAGCACATTTCTTTTTCAAAACACATAAGAGAAACTTCCTGTACTCTGAGAGACTTTCTGAGGTTCTATAATAAGGATTACCTTGTTTCTGAGGGATACTTTTATAGGTTAAAGAAAACCTTGCTTTATATTTAGAAAACAATATTATAGAAATACTAACCATAGTGGTATTCAAAATGTGACACAACATAAAACAAACTTATAAGCACGAACTGGACAACGGTTTTAAAGTCCCCTTTCCTTGATATAGTGATTAGCTAGTCTCTACACACTTAATAATGGTGTGCTTGTCTCATTCCATTTATCGGGAGTAGCCTCTTTTTTCTTCATGTAGCAAGATCTTGATCATTCTTTAAAAATTAAATGAAAAGTTGATGTTAAAGCCCTTTATTGTACCACAAGCACAGTAGTTTATTATATTTTTCTGGTTGTGACTGTGTCCACATGCTCCCCGGGACTCTGAGCTTTGTGAAGGTTAGGAGCCGTCTTCTACTCACTTTGTGACCCAGGCACTGATTGTAGAGCTGGGAATCTTACAGGAGCTCAGTAGGTTCAGGTTAAATCGAGTATCACAGACATATTTTAGGATCCGCCTAATGACAGCTATTAATTAATGAGAAATAACTGAATTCCAAACTGGCTTTTTGGTTTAAGCCCTACATAGTCAATGCAATCCTATCACCTCGGGCACAAACCAGAATAGAACTGATGCCCTGCAGAGCGCTGTGTGTGCTGCAGTATTCTAGGCGCCATGTTGTGGTGTGAGAGAGCACGATGTGATAACGCAGAGAGGAAGAAGCTCGGAACTGGACTTTAAAGGAGGCTTAGGCAGAGAGAGTGGGGAGGAAATAAGAGGAAACCTCTCCAGGGACTGGACTCCATCTCGCTGGACTTACTTGAGGAGGGCATGGTAACAAGGCCCATCAGATAATTTTTGGAGGCATTTGAAAACTGTCAAATAAAAATGATGTGTTCCAGTAACTGCAGAGCAGCTCATGAGAGGCCCTTCACAGAAGGTGTTACAGGCATGCCATCTATCTTGTGCAACATGGATGGTGAAAGCAGCAAAAATACAGAACGAGAACCAGAAGTTCAGCAAAGGCTTCCAAGGAATGATGCTGTTGCCAGAGGGAGGTGACTTTTTTCCATTTCTTTAAGCCAAAGCGCTTAAAGAAAGAGCGATCTCTGCAGAGGCTGGTCCAGGAGGGAAATGTAAAAGCACAAATAACCATTTAAGGAGAGCAGAACCACAAACACAAAATCTATTTTCATTATTTTAATAACTTGTAGTTATTATTTCAAGTGACTTAGCCAAGTCTAAATTGAGCGACCATTACTACAGCCAGCATTGCGTTATGTTGAGTTAATAAAACTGAAACTCTGAAAGGACTTGATTAGGTGCTGGTAGGACATTGTGCCCAACTTTGCTGAGGGGTTTGGGCACCTAAGGAGCCTACTGGGAATCTACTCCATCCTTCAATATTTCGTCTTCTGGGCAAAACAAAATGATTGAACTTTAGAAATAAAATACTCAATGGGAGGAAGGATCATTTGCTTAAAGGAGTAACACCATAGTGCTTATACAGTTACAGGAAGCTAACTTTAAGAATTATTCCTATATTTTACAACTTGATTTCACTTTGTCATTTTTGCTTTGAGGCTGAGTCTCCATGTGGAAGAGGATATTTGTTACGGGTGACTGACTGTACAAACAGAAGTAATGGATTTGGGAGAAATCATCACAGAGATGTACAGGGAGGCCAGAGCACGTGTTATAGATCAACAGGAAGGAAAGGAAAAAAGAAAACTAGGAGGTTATCATGTTATGGAAGTTGAGGGAAAAGAATATACTTAATATGACAGGGATAAATAAGGTGAGATTCTCCCAAGAGGTCAAGAAAAGGTCAGGGTTGAGCAGTGTCCCTTGGAGACCAGCATGACTGTGGGTAGAGCCCAGTTTGAGGGATGGTGGGAGCAGGAACAAGGCTGTAGTGTGAAGGGGCATGAGGGGGAGAGAGTAAATGTAGAAGTCTAAGTCCATAATTTCAATGTCTGAGTTTCTGTCTAGAACAGTGATGGCGAACCTTTTGAGCTCGGCGTGTCAGCATTTTGAAAAACCCTAACTTAACTCTGGTGCCATGTTACATATAGAAATTTTTTGATATTTGCAACCATAGTAAAACAAAGATTTATATTTTTGATATTTATTTTATATATTTAAATGCCATTTAACAAAGAAAAATCAACCAAAAAAATGAGTTTTCATGTCACCATCACTGGTCTAGAAAATCATTAATTCTTGGCCTCTTTTCTCCAATCCTTATCCTTTATTTCCCTAACTGGTCCTCAAGTGACAAATTCTCATGGGACACCCTCCTTTGCCTGTTCTCTTGTATGTCAGTGTTTCTTAAAATGTGGCCCAGGATTGGATGCAACACTCCAACTAACCTATTCAGGACCAGGTATGCTGGGACTATGTCATCTGGCTCACATATGTCTGGTATTATAGGCTGAGGTTAAATGAGTTTATCGTCAGTCAGGTCGTAATGTTGGACTATGTAAGACCTATAATCTCCAGGTCACTTTTACATGAATTGTAATGGCTTTATGGCCATCCCCAGGATATTACTCCTAGTAAGTTACATTGACTGTTTTGCCTGAGAATTCCATCATTTCATGACTCCTCTAAATCCTGATACTCTGGTCTGTAGGGAGCATTATTCATTTGCTCATAGACTCTTTGGCCATTGGATGGTGATTATTTCAAACTAGAGGCCTGTTGCACGAAGAGAGTCATGCAATAGGCCTTCTTTTCCCCTGGCTACTGGCAACGGTTTGCCTCTGGCACCCAGGGCCCAAGCCTTCGCTCTGGCTGAGTTCTGGCCGGAGCCAGCCCTGGAAACATCAGGCCTTGCTGCTCTGCCATCCCAGGACCTTCAGACTTTGCTCCACTACTTGGAGCCTACATATGCAAATTAACCACCATGTTTGTTGGCAGTTAATTTGCATATCATGCTGATTAGCCCATGGGAGGTATAGCGAAGATATGGTCAATTACCATGCTTGTCTATTATTAGATAGGATACTCCAAAATGATAGGTTTCTTTGGTTAAAATGATCTATTATTGAACACCTTTATAATAGCACCATTTAAACAACTTGGTAATAATAGCAGCTGATCTTCATTGAGCACTTATTATTTGATAGGTAATTAGACACCAGTCCTCTAATGTTGGAAACATACCCGTCTGACAGGTGAGACAATTGAGGTAAATGCAGGTTATCCACCATCACAAAGATTATAAGGGGCTAAGCTAGTCTTTCAAGCAGGTTCTACAGCTCCAGGCTGATGCGTTTAGCTGTAATACTACACACCTCTATCTTTATACTCTTTCATAATTTTCTGTCTCCCTCAAAGGTGAGGCGAAGGAGTGGCCATGAAGCCCTTAGTGTCCACTACCACTCTAGTGACACTGTCACAAAGAGAAATTTGTTATTTTAGCATGGCTTCTCCACAGATAAGCATGACCATTTATTATAATCACCCCTTTCTCTCCTAATTGCTGATAAATTATTTTTAGTGTCTAATTTAGAATTTTTCGAAAAAAATTACTGTCAACCTTACTCATCTGTGAAGTTGCAGAATAAATCTTTCCCACATTTTGGAACTTGACTACTTTTTCCTTCAGACCTCTGGCAGTCCTGTGTTTCATTGTTCTGTTTTATATTATTTGTTGCAGGTACACACTCAGACTAAACCATGTAGAAAAGATTAGTGTTTGTGAAAGGACTGTTACTCTGAGGACAGTAAGAAACCTCCTGACACTCAGAGTAAATGAAAAAGCTGGGAGAGGGCAGGTACAGAGGCAGCGTAGTGGATTCTCTTCTCTGTCTTGCTGCTTCGTGGCTTCTCCCTGCATTGCATACGCCATTCCCATCTCTCTCCCTCCAAACAACCTCACAATTTTAGTTTCAACATCGCCACCCCAGCCATGGCTTTACATATTTTTTTAAATCCTCATCTGAGGATATGCTTTTTGATTTGAGAAAGAGAGAGAGAGAGAGAGAGAGAGAGAGAGAGAGAGAGATGAGAGAGAAACATCATTGGTTGCCTCCCACACTCTCCCAACCAGGGATCGATCGAACCTGCAGCTTTTTGGTGCACAGGACTACAACCGACGAAGCCACATCATGACCATTTACCTCAAGCACTTACAAGCAACTAGTCTTTCCCTTATCAATAATTTACTGCACAGGTGGCTCATCTTGATGAACCTGACAGCAAAGGCATGGATGTAACCGGTTTAGGGACGGGTGCCCCTCCAGGCAGTACGACCAGATCCCAGATCTCTCTGGTCACCGATCACATGTGTGAGCAGGGGCATGGATTCTGCTGTCACCCTACAACATTGTTATACACATTCAGCAAGATTACAAAATTAGTTCTGTAGTGACTGTACCTTTCAGTACTAGCGGATGTAATTCATTTCAACCTGGAAAATGTCATTTAAAGGATTAACTGTCATATCTTCTAAATTGGACTTCATTGTCTTTCTTCCAGTTTCAAAATCATACCAGGCAAGTTTCCCCTCCCCCTTCATCATGGTATGCTATCTTCTGCAGGTGTCGGCTCAATCCACATTTTTGTCTTCATTTTGCACTAATGATAGCTTTAAAAAATAGACATTTTTTCCCCCTAACTGTGCTGTTTCCCACAGTTTAGCTAATTTGTATGTGTGCTCAGAAAATGATCAGGAAGCTTCTGTGTAGCCTCTTAATTGATTTTTTTTCAGAGGTTTCCCTTTTTATTGTTGTAAAAGTTATCCCTGATTTTGTGGACAGAATTTAATTTTTTTAGAATTTGTCATTAAAAAATTTTTTTCCTTTTTTTATTGATTCTCTTTTGTTTCTTTGCTAATGTTTGGGGTCCATGGACTCCTGTCTCCTTTTGAAGTCTGGCTCCTTAAAACCTGAGGCTTGTGATGATCTGTGTATCATTCAGGTTCTGAGGAAATCGACCCACCCTTCTCTTTTGGTCTCTTCTGCATTAGCCACCATTTCGTTGCTGGCCAGAATTAGTGCAGGGTAGCACTTTTCTTCACTATTTACTTTCTGAGAGAGGAGAGCATAAAAAGAACTTATCAGGTGCCTTGCTTTTTTCCAGGAAAAGACATCCTAGAGATGTCTAGATGGTTGAAATGATCTCCCCATTGTCACCCCTGTTTATCTCTTTTTGTTCTACTTTTTTCTCTATAAAAATCTGTAGTCTCTACCGAGGAAGAAGCTAATACTAGAAGATCAAATCCCTGCAACTAGCTGCTAAATCTGGCTGCATTCCAGAATCACCTGGGGATCTTGTTAGAAAAACATATTCCTAGACCTCACCCCAGACCTACTTAATCAAAATCTCTTTTTATTGTCTAAAGTTTTACATATGTCTCCCTTTTCCCCAAATGACCCCCTCCCCCATCTCTTCCCAGCCCCGGCAAGCCCATCAGGGCCCCTGTGATATGTAGTTAGTAAAGGTAATATAGCCCACTTCTTCCAGAACAGCTCTCTTAAACCAAAGGACTTATATGCATGCATATTAGCATAACCAATGGACATAGACACTGGGGTGGTGGGGGCTTGCCGGGGCTGGGAAGAGATGGGGGAGGGGGTCATTTGGGGAAAAGGGAGACATATGTAAAACTTTAGACAATAAAAAAATAAAATAAAATAAAATCAGCATACATAAATAAATAACTCTCTCCTGGGCAGTTATAAATATTTTAATAGTATCCTCTTAACATATTACCTTTGAATACCACTAAAGTTTTTTTTTCAACAGGTCTTATTTTTTCATTGGTAGAGCAGAATTATATGCTTTGTCTCATCAAGGCCTGGTGATACTATTATATTTATCTCATTATGGGAAAATGTCAGATTACTTTAATTTTTTGGAATTTTGATTCTAAACATTCTCTTACCTTTCCTTGTTTGCCACTATTGTCTTCCTTTACACCCTTTCGTGCCTTTCTGTGTCTTTTCCCTTTTCACTTATGTCATTTCCTAGTCCTCTTGATTATGTCAGTGACTTCTGTCAAATGCATTTCCTACTAGTCTTTATAAGATTCGTTTTGTCTCTTGACAAATCCTCTTGCTGATGTCATCATGTTCACCAGATGTTAATATCATTGTTTGTTACACTCCCATGTCCTCCTCTCAATGACAAAAGAATGCATTTTAAATGAAAGAATGGATGGAAATATCAATATCCCTGAACCTTTCAGCCCTACATCCATGTTTTCTAAGTCTGAGCAGCAGTTTCCAACAGCGACTATAAAACATCAGGGCCCCTGTGATATGTAGTTAGTAAAGGTAATACTAGTTGTTGCGGAGAGCTCCTAAATTCTCAGATGCTTGATACAAGTTTATTTCTCAATGATATCAGAGTTCAGTGTGAGTGTTCCTTGCTTTCCACATGGTGATTCAGGAACCCAGAGAAAGAGGAAGTCCCAAGGAGCTATGCGGAAACCCCATAGCTCTTTCTTTGACAAATGTTGATAGATGTTTCACAAGTAAAGAGACCTAAATGCTAATAAATCTGGGAAAGCTGGATAAAACACAAATAGGTTTTGATTTTCTGTTCACTTTTTGCTGTGGTACTGACTCCAGCTGTTACTATCATAACTATGCATTGCTCATTCATTTATCCATTCATTCAGTTATTCAAATACGTGTCAAATTTTAGACACATAGGCCACGATTTGACTGTTTTAGCATCAGTTTTTCTTGTTTTCATGGAGGAGACAGGTATTAATCAATTTATCACACCAAACAAATTTAATTACAAGCTGTGTTAACTGTTATTCGGGAATATTATTGGGTGCTCTGAAGACTTGAAACAGGAGAACCCAGCTCATCTGTGGGTCAGGGAAGTTGCCCTGAGGAAGACTAATTGAACAAGATGTGAAGGAAAATTAGGGAAGTTGAGTTTGAAGAACTGTTGAGGAGAAAGCCAGACACCAGTTTCAGTGGTAAGGACAGATTTTAATAAGAAATATACTGCTGCAATAGGGAAGGGAGTCCAATATGAACTGAACTCTTAAAGGGAGGATGAGGGAGACTGGAGGGCACCAGCAGGGGTTCCAGCAGAGTCAGGGAAGTGAAAAATTCCAAAGGCTTGTGCAGTGTCAGTGTGATTAGGCTGAGTCTGTTGCAAGTTACGCAATGATGGAAGATAGGAGTCTTCCTCCCACAGAGACTGGGAGACAGGGCCTTGTTCTTTCTGATGATGACATTTCAAAGGAATGGTTTTCAGATCCTTGAGAAAGATACTCCTGAGTGTAGGAAATGCATGTACCTCTCAAAGGGAGAGAGGAAGGATGCACAGTTCTAAAGCCTTTTCAGTAGATGCTCTAAGAAAGGTGGTCAGGACCGTCTTCAGGGGTTGGCTGGTGGTGGCAGTCTTAGGCTTCCTCAGGCAGGCACTTTATTGCTTTTTTTTTTAAATTAAATCTTTATTGTTCAGATTATTACATTTGTTCCTCTTTTTTCCCCCCATAACTCCCCTCCTCCCAGTTCCCACCCCACCCTCCGCCTTCGCTCCCTACCCATTGTCCTCATCCATACGTGCACGATTTTTGTCCAGTCTCTTCCCGCATCCCCGCCAAGAATAGGCAGTCCATTCCCTTTCTATGTCCCTGATTCTATTATAATCACCAGTTCATTCTGTTCATCAGATTATTTATTCACTTGATTCTTAGATTCACTTGTTGATAGATGCATACTTCGTGTTCATAACTAGTATCTTTACCTTTTTCTTCTTCTTCCTCTTCTTTTTTTTTTAAAATATATTTTATTGATTTTTCACAGAGAGGAAGGGAGAGAGATAGAGAGTTAGAAACATCGATGAGAGAGATACATCAATCAGCTGCCTCCTGCACACCCCCCACTGGGGATGTGCCTACAACCGAGGTACATGCCTTTGTCCGGAATCGAACCTGGGACCTTTCAGCCCGCACGCTGACGCTCTATCCACTGAGCCAAACCGGTTTCGGCATTCACTATTTCCTGAATTATTTCTGCATACTCTGAGATTTTTACAAACATAAATCCATGTATTAATCATGTAATTTAAAATGTTTATGTCTTAAGAGCAGATAGCTAGTTAAACATGGAGGAAAGAATTTAAAAAGATGATTTCAGTGACAAGCATAAATGAATCATATCTCAACAAATTCTGCTTAACATTGTATTTGAAACAGAAGCACTTAG
>NW_006292588.1:1022421-1037374 GCF_000327345.1 Myotis davidii | reverse complement strand
CAGATCTGGAGCTCAGAGTCTGCAACTCCCTCCCGATTGAAAACGCCAAACGCGCCCTCCGCACCTCAGAATTTGACTTAAGCACTGCGCCTCCTCTGAGTGTCCGTATGCGTTTCTCTTTCCTCCTAGCTGTAGGACTTCCACTCAGCCAGTGTTCCTGTGGTTCTGGGTGAAGTCCGTTCTGTCTTTTAGTTTCACTTTTGAAGTGGTTGTTCAAGGCAGCAAACTCCTCTGGCGTTAACCTATGCCGCCATCTTGGTTCTCCAGGCAAGCACTTTAAAGGGGATGGGGCATCCTAGGGATGCTGTCTAGAGCTGTTAGCAACTATATTAGGTGTTTAAGTCTTTATTGTGGGGGAATGAGGGGATGAAATAATTTGCACTGAGAATTTGTAGTTTTTATAGGCCAGGTTTGAGGCCTAATAGAGATGGCTGCCTGACTAGAGTTGGGTCAAGGAGAGAATCTTCGTCAGACCTTAAAGAAGACCAGTAGGCTGAGGCCCAGTGAGCTTCCAGGTGGGCGGGGCCTGAAAGCGTAGAGTGTGGGTGTATGTAGAGTTTCAGTGACCCCCTGAAGAACAGCAAGAGATCTTTCAAGTGTGACCAGAGAAATTGATTGCTCAGAGTAACACTGTTAAAAACTCTGGTTTCCAGAATAAATTGAAGGGAGGTAAGGGTAACCCTGGAGATCCAGTGAGGGGTTGCTGCAGTCCAGGAAAGAGAGATGATAGCAGTTCTTCTCCTTGTATGGGGAAGACTGTAATAGACAGACTCAAGAGCACCTAGGAACTAAAATCCACAGAATTGGATAAATGTTTGGATGGGAGGTAGGTAATACAGTGAAAAAAACAAGGATGTTAGAATAAAGCCTTCGAGAACTGTGTACAGGGGTAACAAGCAGGGGAGAGAGAGGGGGTGCCCCTGAAGGCAGCATCACACAGATTGGTGTTTGCTCAGAATTCTGACTCACTAACATCTATTGGGCATTAGTATTCCACAGAACATTCTTAGGAAAACATTATTCTAAGGATATTTCTAAAATTTTCCCATTTTTATTCTCAAACAAATAAGTGAAACTTTTAAGTTCATGAGATACTAGAAAGTTCTCCTTCACATCTCAGATGTTTATTTTGAGAATGACAATAATAAATGTCCACTATGTACTAGATACTATTATAGACTCTTTGATAAATATTATTGCTTATTCTCATGTTATGTGGATAGTTCAGCAAATGGATATTTTTACACTCATTTAATAGACAAGAGAACTGGGACTGAGATAAGTAAGAATACTTAAGACTATATTGGGGGTACCCTAATTATGTTAATAACAATGTACCTACCTATATAGTTTAAGTTAAAAAAATTTAGCTCTCAAAAGAAATTTCAATTATTGTACTATTGATATTTGGCTCTGTTGACCAATAAGTTTGCCAACCACTGGTCTAGGGGATATGAAGCTCCATTCAGATTCAGGTCTTTCTAACTGGAGTGAGGGTTCTGAAGCCACTTGGGCTCAAAGCTTGGATTCTCCACATTAGTTGTGACCTTGGGCATGGAGTTTAACTTCTTGCCGCCTCAGTTTACTCATGTGTAAAATAAAGGGAACAAGTATACCTACTCATAAAATTGTTATGATAATCTACACACCTGGCACATACTCAGTACTCAAGAAATATTTCTTATTATTCTCCCAAACTTCTCTGGAGGGAGCACAATTCCCTTGTGGTCATTCATATTCTGCCTTCAAATGCTCACTTGGGCAGTGTAAGTGTGATTAGGCTGAGTCTGTTTAAGTTAGGCAACATCTATTGTTTCTTATCCTTATAAGAGCCCCCCTCTCTCTCTCTCTTGCAAACGCCATCTCCATCCCCCGTGACTTGTCACTTATGAATGGCCCCTCCTCCCTTCTGAGGTCTGACCTCCTCTCTCAGGCAGAGCCTTGGTCTGGTCTGTTTAGAAGCTCTGATAATTCTGAATTTGTTCTCTTTCTCTTCCAAGTTCCTTCCCTCCATATATGCAGTGCTTGATAGGACTTTGATTTCTTTTATCTTTTAAAGACTTTGCATCCTGTCTAATAAGTGAAATGTAAATAGTTTGTGTTTGTAGCACACATCACTGTTGGTTACACGATTCTCTAGAGATCTCAGACACAGTGACCTCAGTTTCCAAATATGTTGGTTTAAGGATAAACCAAAATTGGAAACAATTCCAGACGCTACTCTTTCTGTTGTGACTCCGCCTGTCTTTTTCTGGAGGATTCTCTAGAATTAGAACTGCTTAAACCAGCTCTTATATCTGCTCACTAATATGGGAGGCTAATAATAAGCAAAGATTTAGTAACTCATCTATTGCTCACTCATAAGAGAATGTCTTATAGGTGCCCAAGCTACACAATAGAATGTACAACCTTGTTCAGTAGTCTCAGTACTTGTTCAGTCTAACCTAGTGTTTAAGATTGAAGACTGGAACCAGATAGACTGGGTTTAAACCAGACCTCATCACTCAATAGCCAGGTAACCTTTAGCAAGTTACTTAGTTCCAAGGTGCCTCACTTTCCCCATCTATAAAATGGGATAATCATTGTAAATGAGTATATCTATATCTATATCTACCTATATATATTGTGCTCAAATGAGGGTGGGCAAAAGTAGGTTTACAGTTGTTGGTCTGGAAAGAAACATGCAGATTATGATTAACACAATAAATTTAACTCTGTTTTGCATACTCACAACTACAAGCATACTTTTCCAACCCCTGTATAGATCTATCTATATATCTATCTATATTTAGTCAGAATAAAGCTTGGCACATAGCAAACACATAAATATTCACTGCCATTGTTTTCAATAATTCTAATGTTAAAGGAGAACCTCAGATATAGAGAAATTTCTCTATTGCAAATAAAGAGCCTTTACTTTTTTAGGTGGAGATACTATTAATAGTTTATTTCTTAAGACACTTAATTTCCCTATTGCTTTCTGTCTGTAGCCTACTTCATAATGTATTTTGACACTTCTCACATTTTAGTCCACTCATTGTACTAAAAGCTCTGTTGAGAAATATAATGAAAAATATGTTGATTCCTTTGACTTACAGGAGTTTTTGCTATTATCACTGTAACTTAAAATAGTTTTCATTATGCTCTATTATTACAGAGAATAAGTACTTCAATATATACTTGACTTTAAAAATTCTTATTTAAAAATAAATAATTACCAATGAAGGAAACAAGAAAATATTCTCAAGGAGTTTATGCCTTTTAAAATGTTGAATTACTAAACTTTTACATACCTCAGTTTCCAGAATTCTATAATAGGGATAATAATACCACTGCATTATAGAACTGCGAGAAATTTTAAATTAGGTAATACATATAAAGGGATTATGGAGTTCCAAAATGATGACACAGTAAGTGGAAGCTACAATGACACTCTTCCAGGACAAAACTGGGATTACAACAAAGATATGGACAAACAATCCTGAATCACAAATGAAGACTAGCTGGAGAGAACCCTGATAACCAAGGATGGAAAATGGAGACTGCATAGAGACTGGCAGCCAAAATGAGGAGACAAAAGAAAAGGGGGCGGGGGGGAAAGCACCAAATGAAAGAACAAGAGAATTCTCTAGAAGAACAGCTAAATGAAATGGAGATAAGAAATTTATCAGATATAGAGTTCAGAATAATGATTACGAGAGTACTCAACAGCATGAGAGAAGATATAGAAACTATGAAAAAGACTAGTCAGAAATGAAGAATGACATAACACTAATAAAGAACAGATTGGAAGGAATACACAGAAGATTAGGGGGAGTTCAGGATTGGATTAGTGACTTAGAAGACAGGGTAGAAAAAAATCACTTGATTAGAGAACCAAAAGAAAAAGCAATTAAAAAACAGGAGAACAGCTTAAGGGAGCTGTGGGTCAACATGAAATGTAACAATATTTGCATTATAGGAGTTCCATAAGGTGAACAAAGTGAGCAAGGGATAGAGAACATGTTTGAAGAAATAATGGCAGAAAACATCCCTAACCTGGTAAAGGAAATGTCACACAAGTTCAGGAGATACAGAGAGTTCCAAGAAAGAAGAGCCCAAACAAGCTCACACCTAGACACATCATAATAAAAATGCCAAAAATTAAAGACAAAGAGAGAATCTTAAAGGCAGCAAGAGAAAAGCAATCTGTTACTTACAAAGGAGCTCCCATAAGGCTGTCAACTGATCTTTCATCAGAAACTCTACAAGCCAGAAGGGAATGGCATGAAGTATTCAAGGTAATAAAAAGCAAGGATCTGAAACCAAGAGTACTATATCCAGCAATATTTTAAAAGATCATACACCATGACCAAGTGGGATTTACTCCAGGGATGCAAGGCTGGTCCAATATTCACAAATTATTAAATGTGATACATCACATAAACAAATTGAAAGATAAAAATCAATAGGTTCAGAAAAGGCACTTAACAAAATCCAGCACCCTTTTTAGATAAAAACTCTCAGCAAAGTAGGAATAGAGAACCAGACCTCAACATAATAGAGGCCATATATGACAAACCTACAGCCAACATCATACTCAATGGGCATAAACTAAAACTATTCCCCTTAAGAATAGGAACAAGACAGGGATGTCCCCTTTCACCACTCTTATTCAACAAAGAGGCCCAGTGCACACATTTGTGCACCAGTGGGGTCCCTCAGTCTGGCTTGTGGGATCAGGCTGAAACTGGCTCTCGGCATCCCGGATTGCAAGAGGGCTCAAGGCCAGGCCGAGGGACCCTACCGGTGCACGATAAGGGCAGGGGAGGGACACAGGAGGTTGGCCAGCCAGGGAAGGACCGTGTGCAGGCCAGGCCAAGGGACTCCACTGGTGCAGTTGAGCAGCCTTAGCATATCATTAGCATATTACACTGTGATTGGTTGAATGGCTGACTGGACAACTGGACACTTAGCATATTAGGTCTTTATTATATAGAATAGTATTGCAACTCTTAGCCTCAGTGAGCAGACAAGAAGAAAAGATAAAAGGAATCCAAATTGTAAAGGAGGAAGTAAAACTGTTTTTATTTGCAGATAATATGATATTTTACTTGCAAAATCCTAAAAACTCCACCAATAAATTACTCAATTTAATAAATGAATTTGGCAATGTAGCAGTATACAAAATTCATACCCAGAAATCAATGGAATTTTTATACACCAATAATAAATTCCCAGAAAGAGAAATTAGATAAATAATACCATGTACCATTGCAACAAAAATAAATTAAGATACTTAGGAATAAACTTAACCAAGGAGGTAAAAGATTTGTACTTGGAAAATTATAGGATGTTGAAAAAGGAAATAGAGGAAGATATAAATAAGTGGAAGAATATATTGTGTTCATGGATTAGTAGAATTAACATAATTAAAATTTCCATACTACCCAAAGCAATCTATAAATTCAATGCAATCCCTATTAAAATGTCTTTGGCATATTTCATAGACCTAGAACAAATACTTTAAACATTTATATAGAACCATAAAGACCCCAAATAGGAATAGCTGCAGCAATCTTGAAAAAGAAGAACAAAGTTGGAGGGATCATAATATCAGATATCAAGCTGTATTACAAAGCCATTGTGCTCAGAACAGCCTGTCACTGGCAAAAGAACAAGCATATGGATCAATGGAACAGAACAGACAACCCAGAAATTATCCCAAGCCATTGCACTCAATTAATATTTGACAAAGGAGGCAAGAGCATACAATGGAGTCAAGAGAATCTCTTCAATAAATGGTGATGGGAAAATTGGAGGGATGCATGTAAAAAAATGAAACTAGGCCACCAACTTACATAATACACAGAAATAAACTCAAATGGGTAAAAGACTTAAATGTAAGTAATAAAACCATAAAAATCCTAGAAGAAACCTCAGGCAGAAAATCTCAGGTATATTGCTCATAGCAATATGTTTGGGGATACAGCTCGTTGGGCAAGGGAAAAGAGAAAATAAACAAATGGGACTACATAAAAAAATCTTTACAGCAAAAGAAACCATCAACAAATTGTAAAGGGAGCCCACTGGATGGAAGGACATATTTGCCAATGATATACTTGATAAGGGTTAGTATCCAAAATATATAAGGGACTTATACAACTTAACAAAAGGAAGACAAGCAATCCAATTAAAAAATGGGCAAAGGCCCTAAATATATACTTCTCCAAAGTGGACATACAGATTACCAAGAGACATACGAAAAAATACTCTAAGTCACTGATCATCAGAGTGATGAAAATTAAAATGACAGTGAGCTATCACCTCACACCTGTCAGAATGGTTACCATCAACAGATCAACAGGTGACAAGTGGTGGCGAGGTTGTGGAGAAAAAGGAACTGCTGGTGGGAATGCAGCCACTATGCCCTATGGGAAACAGTATGGAGTTTCCTCAAAAAATTAAATTTGGAACTGCCGTTTGACCCAGTGATCCCACTTCTATGAATATATTCCAAGAAACCGAACATCAATCAGAAAGAATGTGTGCACCCCTATGTTCATAACACCACAATTAGTAATAGCTAAGATCTGGAAATAGCCCAAGTGCCCATCAGTAGATGAGTAGATAAAAAAGCTGTGGTATATTTACACCATGAAATACTCTGCAGCAGTAACAAAGAAGGATCTCTGACCCTTTGAGGCAGCATGGAAAGACCTGGAGAGTATTATGCTAAGCGAAACAAGCCAGTCAGAGAAAGACAAGTATCACATGTTCTCACTCATATGTGGAATCTAATGAACAAAATAAACTGATGAACAAAACCAATCTAGAGACATAGAAGCATGAAACAGATTGTTGAATCTCAGAGGGACAGCAGGGGTGGGTTTGTGGGTGGGAAGACATATAACAAAAAACTTTTATGCATATATGCATAACCCATGGACAGGGACAATAGGGTGGTGAAGGCTTGGGGTGGGGAGCTGGGGGGGGGCTAGAAGGGATTAATGGAGGCAAAAAGGGACATGTGTAATACTTTTAACAATAAAAATTAGAGAAAAAAACAAATGAAGGGCTTATAACAATACTCAGCTGATACATATTTATTAAATATTGTTTATCATTACTTCAACATAAACACAATGTCATGGGTTAATTTTGGCAGTCTAAAATGTTCTGCATAAATGAAGAGCTATTCCCCAAACAGCTTCCCAATTGTGAAGAGCACAGATTGGCCTCATGCGCTGAAAGCAGGGCTTCTGTCCTCCTTTCAGTCTTACTACAGAAGCCTCAGGATTCTCTGTCTGAGCCTAAGAAGTGCGCTGTAGTCCTCTTTGCCAGTTGGAGAAAGGCAGAGAAGCAGCTGAGATTTATGGGTCTGCGCTGACTTTCATCATCATGGCACCTCCGCAGACACTTCCTGACAGATGAGTCATGCTTCCTGGAACTGTCTTTCACAGAAAGTTCTCTTCTAGGAGGCCTGGCATTTGGCTTAGAATTCAGAGATAAGTTATTTCAATTCTGTGTCCAACTGCTATTCAAACACATGCATAAAAGCAACAACAGTATACCAGATGAGCCTACCATTGCACAAAGCGTGATCTGGATTCAAAAGGAGTTTAGGATGAAGGGTATCTATTGGTTAATTAAGCCAAATATGTTGTAGTGTCAATAAGGGTAACCAGAAGCATTTTATAAGAAATTAAAGATGCTAAAGTTGCCCAAGTAAAATATTATTTAATTATAAAAATTTAAAATGAGTGATCCATCAGTGTGATTACAGTCCCTTTTCTCAAAAGGAAATGCTGCTCTTTCCTGACCATCCCTCACAATAAAGGATCTTCATGCCGTTGCTTTACTTTGCTGCAGTCAATGAGGCAAACCCACCAGCTTTCCACGGAGAGCCTTTGCTCTCAGATTCCAAAGGAAGTCTGTGTGTTTCCCCCTCACTATTCTCGCAAACATGAATACAGAATCCGGACCAGTAATAATGAGATCTAACGATACTTTCCACACTACCCGGAAGCCACTAACATTACATTCGATGCTCAGAGCTCAAATTGCTCTCTCTACCTTCCTTTCCTAGCCTCGATCTGCTCAGCGAGGCCACCGGCGGCAAGTAGTGGAGGCCTCTTCCACCATCCAACAGGCGCACAGCGATGAGACTTCCAAGTTTTAAACTTAGGAATCCTTGTTTTCATTAATTATATTAATTTTCTACGTTTTAAAATTGGAAAGATTTTCTATTGTAATATCTCAGAAGTTTGTTTTTTTCATGTCAACTCTACTCTTCAGTTCTTACATTTACTGCTTTCTTTCCCCCTGTCCCGAGTGGGGACGAGTCTGCATGGCAGGGCGTTAGGATCTCTGGCCCCGGGATCTGTGATTTCACTTGTTCTGTGAACAGGGAATATTCCTCCCTGTTTCTGAGTCCATCTGTAGCAGATGGTGAGGCTTTTAGGAGGCAGAATAATTCTTTTAAATGTTTAGTACTTTACTGTAGCGATCCAGTCGGCAGAGGGAAGGCTGCGGTTTATGGAATTAAATGTTCACGTACACACGGGAGAGTGTGCCAGGCTTTCAAAGCATTTCCCTCACCACCAGGGAGGGAATTAGGCATCTAGTGCTCCATCAGTGACTATCACAACTTATGTTTGTAAGAAGTCTTTAGTCTGTGAACATCTCAAACAGTGTTTTTAAATAAAGAATTAGTCTAATTAATAATAAAAACTTAGTGACTATAAAAAAGGAAGCACTAGGAACAGAATATGGTTTTAAATTAATGTTGGGGGAGATTACCTTACATAATAACATTTTAATGGACTCATTTTCATGTATAATCTTGAGATACATATAAAAGACTATACAGATAGACAGAATAATATTTTTACTAGACCAGCTGGGTACTGAGAACCTAAAAGGGTATGAAATTTTGAGGTTGGAAAAACATTACCAGTGCATATCTACATTGCTATGTTAATTGGTCCCCAAAGATAATGCTTCAAAAATAGGCTTATCTGATCACACCAGAATCCACATATTGTCATTGCAGGAAATTTGGAAAATATAGAAAAGACTAGATAAAATAAAAATAACCTAGATTATATCACTATTAATAATATTTGGCTGTATTTCTTTCCTATAACTTCTCCCTATGTGTTTATTTTAATATTCTTAGGGGATCATCCTGTACATACTCATCCCCCCATAACTTTTTTCCCATGAAACAAGAGCTTGTGAATGTTTCTCCATGTCGCTTATTATACCACATCATTTACAACGCTGCATCTTCCAGCATCATAGTGCAGCCACCAATTCTTGTCATAGAGCATTTGGAGTCTTCAAATACCTACTGTTATAAACAATGCTGCCATAAACATCTTTGTAGTTAAATCTCTGAGTTCAGCTACCAGTAGGAGAAGAAGTCAGAGCCAAGCAACTCAAATCATAGTAAACGTTTATTTAGAACACGAGTTCAGCTACCAGTAGGAGAAGAAGTCAGAGCGAAGCAACTCAAATCATAGTAAACGTTTAGAATGTCCCAGGGGTAGGAAAAGTGAACCAGCTGGGCGGGGGCTCAGGAAACAAGTTACAGAGACAAAAGAAGGGCCCTTGGGACTTAGGAGAAAGAAAGAAAAGCACACCAGAGAAGGTTTGAGCGGTGAGCTCTAGAGAGCGAGAGTGCCCTGGGTTTTTTGTCTTCCTGGTAGGGACTTAGCAGAGGTCTCAGGGGGAGGATCTCTGTAGAATATTCTTTAGCTTTCCAGGTGTGTCTCCTCAGGGTCTGGGTCTCCACTGATGGATTGGTACCAAGGCAGGGCCATTAGTCATCACAGCTGGTCATGATATCAGCCATGGTATCCCTCTGTTTGGTTTTGCTGCTTTTCTGGGCCTGGAGCTGAAACACAACTGAGGCCTCAATATTATCTCTAGTTTACCAAAACTCTGTGTCTGTGGGCAACAGACTGAAGGCTCTGCTTCCAAGATCATTTGATGCAGGTCAGGACATCATTGTCCGAGGGTTTAGTGCTTAAGGGACTGGTTGTGCAGGGATTGCATGGGACCTGTATGAAGCTGTTCTCTGGGCCCCTTGCTCCTCCTCTAAATGGACCTACTGTGTGGCCAGCGACATGCCAGGGGAGTTTCTGAACTGCATGGCCAGCGATATGAAAGGCCAGGAGGTCTAAAGTGCATGACCAGCCATGTGCTAGGGGAGGAAAGGTCACCCTGGGGGTGAGGTCCTTGCTTTCTCAGTTTTCCTGTTGCTAGGCACCCGGGCTTTCCGCTGCAGGCTTGTCATCTTGCTCTGCTCATGCCTAAGTGCCCGCCATATCACGGAGGAGACTTCGCCTCCCGGGGCCATCCCAGAGCCACCTGGAGTCCACCATGCTCTGTGTATCCGCTCTCTCAGTGTCCGTGTAATTTATGCTCCACAGTTTGATTAGTTTGGATCCCTGGGCTTTTCTCACCCACCGTGGAGCCTTTTACCCCACTCTGTGATGCTTGTTGGAAAATTCCTACTGTTGTTACAGGGCCATTTCAAAGCCCTTCACATTTAACGTTAACTCCATAAGTTTATCCAGGAGATTTGTGAATAAACTTTGGCAGCAGCATTCTTAACAAGTACTCTAAGAAGGCAGTTCCCATGGATCCGTTACAGTTGTTTTTTCAGGGTGGGGAAATCTGCAGAGATGCTCCAAGAATTCACCAACCTCCACCCCTTTGGAGCTCCCGTGGCTAAGCAGGGAGGGCTGTGGGCTGGCCCGACAGAAAGGGCAGAGGAGGCTGCAACAGGAAAAAACACATGTAGAGCCATTTTCCTTACCAAGTGTCTCTCCCTCTCCACCTCACCAGGGCAACGCTGACAGACTTCCTAAGGTTCCCTTTACCACCACCGCCTGCCATGATCCCCCATCTGCCTCCTCCCGGACACAAACACCACGTTTTCATTTCCCTCCACAGTGTGATTTGTGTAGGGCCGTGCACCCTGCACATCAGGAAAGGGTTCAGTCTCCACACACCACTAGGTTGTCTTAGCAACACGTGGTAAGCCATGGCCGTCCACCTCCTCAAAGTGATTCACTGATTTGTTGCTTCCCTGTCTGGTCAGTCAGGGGTGATTTCTGTGAACTGTTGTACATAAGTCAGCTCAAGTTCTCTCTAGCCACCATCTTTTTTTTCCTTCCTCTCTCAACGCTATTTCTGGAATAGTTTCTTTGGAAAAAAATGTTGGTTCCCTTTGCCTCTGACCAAGAGTTAGAATAACGTTTTGAACATATTCCAAATGCCAGGCCTCACACTTAAACTAGTACATGATTTGTCTCACTTGCTATTCTTATGAGATAAGAACCATCATGAGGCCAAATTTATAAAAATACTTTTAATTAAAGAGGTTAAGTAATTTTTGCAATAGGATATTCTCAGCATATTTTAGAGCTGGGCTGGACTGTGAACCTAGACAGACCCTGGCCATATTGAATATACCCTACTGTGTTCCTACAATGCAATTTCTTTCCTGCTTCCAAATGAATTCTAATCTTCTATTAGTGACATTGACTGAAAAAACACACCACTGTATGAACTCATTATGTATAGTCCTCAGAAATTTAACTATCTTTCTTTATACTGACTAGAATTTTTGTTCTCTACAATTATTACACCTAGAACTCTCCCAGATAAGTTATTTTAATTACATATTAAACTCTGAAGGATAAAGTTTTTGGAATTTTTAAAGATTTATAATAGAAAATGGACCAAAAAATTTTTTTTCCAGAAGTGTCTCCATATTTTAATGACATTACCCCAAAGAAACTTTTGGTTTAATTTAACTACATTTACTATATTTATTTAGTTCTTAAAATTAGTACTCTACTATAAAAAAGAATGTCTTTCCAGAAAAGTTTCAAGTAAATAAGAAAAACAATAGTTTTTAAAAGTATGAATTAGATTCCAATCTGAAATAGAAAGCCCTGAGTTTTAGTTGTTACCATGTTTCTAAAATGTGTTTAGAAGTTAGTCTATATACATCCCAATCTCATACATATGAGATAATTTTATTCTTTCCAGTTACACACACATCCCAATAATTAAGCAGCAAGAGACACTTTGAAAGTACACTGTGTTCTGAGAGTCCTTACAGTTCATGAACTTGATCCCCACTGAGAGAGCAGGCTGAAGTGCACATTAGCTGACTGGGCTCCTCCAGACTTGAGTTCCAATGATTCCTAAAGTACCTATAAAACCCTTAATCTTATAGAAATTGTAAGGTACGTTTTCTGTCAGTGATGCGTTTTTGGTTTCATATTTTTCAACTTAATATTTGGTAGGAATCCACAAATCATTTTATATTGCAACTGGAGTCTGAAGTCACAAATGGTCTGATAGCCTATGCATGTATCAAATTATCAAAGGAAGTAGATAGAAATTGGTAAATGTGGCTAGGCAAGAGATTTCCTTCCTCTTTGAATGTCCTAAGAGTGGTTGAGATATTTCATAGTGGGGGAAGGATCCAAACCACAAAAATCCTAAATGAATAGTCTCCTTAAGGGAATAACTGAAAACATTCTACAAAAGAGGTTTTGTGTAGATACATATCCACATTTGAAGATACATTTAATGGCTAACTTAAAAATATAAGCATCACTTCAGGTATTTAAAAAACACACCTCTAAACACAGTTACACAAATTAGAAGTGCATATTCAAAGTGAGAATCTCACTCTTTCTCTTCTTAATTTCTATTGGTTGCCTTTATATGGATTTAATTCCAACCTCAACGTATTTGTTCAGACCTAGTTGATGTTTAGGCTTTCCAAAGAGGGGAAATCATACTCTTAGCAGGGCCAATGCTTGCCAGTAGTTGCAATGACTCACAGCTGGAATGTCCTGTGGTTAACATTTTGCCCTGAAAACAGAATCAGAGGGCTCCAAGGGGTTGCCATGGTAACCAGTATTTGTATACTTTGAAAAATGACTGTTCCCGTTTTGTGTGATAAATTTACCCGGGAATGAATTGCAGAGGTGACGTTAGCCATCTGTGTGAATACAAACAAATAACCTGATTTAATTAAGTGTAAACTTTAGAAGGACATAAAATTGGGGATATGAGATTACTTTTTGTATAGAGGTATTATTATTTTATACTAATTAATTTATTAATTTATTTGACATTATGTTTAAGCACTTTCATCAATGTCTATTTGGTATTTATTTTAATGTACCATTCTCTCCCTCCCAAAGGCAAAAAGAAACTAAGTATCCTTGATCAGTGTTCCCCCAAAACCCACTTCCTTTACCCCTGTCCCCATCCCATTCACAAGGTGTTATTTAAAAATGATTGGGATTCAGGGATATTCTTTCAATGAAGTAATCCTATCTGGAAAGAAGAAGAAAAAATTCCATCAAAATCATTTGAAAATGTCAGGTTTCTTAACCTTGCTGAGCTGGGAGACAAAATTACTCTACTGCTTAAGACCCTGAATAGAATCTAAAATATGGTTCCTCTGAATGTCACTGGCTAGTATTTCAGAAGAGCCACCAAGCTTAGAGCAACATGGTTATAGAGAAATCTTACCTTATGTAGTATTGGATGAAAATGAAATAATTAAAGGTTTGGTCATTGGACTACAAAGTTAAGAATGAGCCTTTTGGAATGGAAAACAGTGTTTTCTTGCCTCTGCTTGGGAACAGTATGTTTATTTCTGAATTAATTCGTTTTGATTGGGATTCATACACTGAACTTAAAAAGAGTGGAGATAAATACCCTACAGTGAAGCAGCGCTTTAGCAGTAAACAGATTGCAACATGGACCTCCTGCCCCACCTCCACCTCCTGCCTTGGAGTGGGGCCTGAGGGCTGCTTTTATGTTGCTTTTTTTTTTGTTATTTTTGCTTCTTCATTATGGCTTCCACCAAATATCTAGAATATTAGACACTTGATAGTAAATGTACACATTTGAAGCAGCAATATTAAAAAAAAGAAATTGAATTGATAAGCCTGAAAAATAAATTTCAAATGCGTAGGTTTACAGTGAGTGATACAATGGACTTCTGAGCTTCTTTTTAAATCTCTGCTGACCTCCCTCCAAATCTCACAAGCATGTCTGGCTATTGAACAGCCAATGTTGAGAACTCGGAATGAGACAAGCCAAGATTTATGAACCTGAGATTCACATGACCTTGAACAGATCCAGACCCTTTGCTGCCTAAATGGAGCATGCTAGAATTTAGAATTGTAAGACCCTAATCTGTATCTAACTATGCAGTTAGTTTTATATCATAACATTTTAGTAAATAAAAATAATTTGGTCAATTTGGAATTTGTTGAATCCAGATTATATATTTTCCTTTCAGACACATGCAAACACATATGCTCTCACATACTGTTACACACGTGTAATCTCCAAGAGAATGATCAAGGAAGTCCATGATCAGTACCTTCCATTTTGTTGCCATCCCAAGGATAACTGGAACCAAGTGTTTAAGTGAACAGTCGGGGGTCAAAAGAAAATATAATGGCCTTTACTTTTTCCATCTCACAAACCATAAGGAAGCCAGTGCTTTTGGATTATCTTTCCTAATTGGAGAAATATGGCAGAGAGGTTTTTTGTTTTTTTTTAGTTTAAAGGTATACCTGGTGAAGTTATTAAATGAGGCAGGTGAAGGGTGCACTAATAAAAGAGAAACATGATAATTGGAGTATGACCACTACCCTTCCCATTGGCTAATCAGCGAGATATGCAAATTAACTGGCAGCCAAGATGGTGGCCGGCAGCCAGGCAGCTGATGTGAACAGGGAGGCTTGCTTGCTTCAGTGACGGAGGACTCCAACGTTCCCAGCGGGGCTTCAGCCAACCGGACCGCAACAGTGTATCAAATACAGACGGTAAACAAAGGCCAGAAACCTGTTTTCAGCTGCCGAGGCCTCAGAGCTAAAGCTGGCCCAGATTAAAAAGAAAAAAAAAGAAAAAAAGG
>NW_006292588.1:1010991-1022274 GCF_000327345.1 Myotis davidii | reverse complement strand
GCTGTGTGTGATGGGGTAGAGCCATAACCTCCCCATCGGCCCTGCCCTGAGTGTGACAGTGGTGGTGCCCCCATCCTCCCCATCCACTCTACCCTGAGTGTGACAGGGGGCGGTGCCCCAACCTCCCAATCCACCCTGCTCTGTGCATGACAGGGGGCGGCGCACTGCTCTCAGCCTGACCAGGGGCTGCACCTAGGGATTGGGCCTGCCTCTGCCACCCAGGAGCAGGCCTAAGCCAGCAGGGCGTTATCTCTCGAGGGGTCCCAGACTGCGAGAGGGCACAGGCCGGGCTGAGGGACCCCCCCTTCCCCTGAGTGCACAAATTTTTGTGCACCGGGCCTCTAGTAGGATATATAAATACCTCAATGGGACAATGGGCCTTAGCAAAAAAGTTCCAAGAGAAGAATTACAAATGGGCAATAAACATGAAAAAAAAACCAACCTCAAAATTACACAAATTAAGACAATTATAAAAAACACACACAAATTTTCACTGTCAGCACCAGCTTTAAAAGTAATAGCCACAGTTGCCAAAGTTCCACCACACAAAGCATTTCTGTAAACTGCTGGTGGGAGGGGACATTGGGATAAACTTTCTGGTAAGAAATTAAATAATATACATGAAGAGCCAAGAAAGATTATACTCTTTGATTCATTTCCTTTATAGGAATCTTTCCTGGGGAGAACTTTAAATATTAGGCAAATATTTATTTTGGCAAAAATATTGGAAATATCCTAACTGAACAACAGAATTGTAATGTATATAATATCTTATGCTACCATTAAAAACATTTACATGGATGATATAATGACATGCTTAGTATAAAACAGGGAACACAATGACATGGTAGCCCAAATTATACATACATATACACTTACACACGTATGTATATACACACATACAAATGAAAAAAATATTGGCAAGCTACACTTCTGCTATTAACAACATATCAAAAGTGATTATCTTCAATGTGTTTAATTTTTATTTTCCTTTTTCATTGCTTTCTAAAATGTCTGATTTTTTATAGTTAGTATTTATTTAAAAATTTACATCTTACAATTACAGTACATTTATTGAGCTTCTCTTATGTGTCAGTATGTGAACACATCTCATTCAACCTACTGTTTCCTTATTCTGTGTCTGAATTATACTTTGGAGGGAATTTGCTAGGCTGACATAACACCAAAGAATATTTGGATTTCCAAATTATTTGGTTTAGAAATCATCCCCATGACTCTCTCTCTCTCTAGTTTTCTATTTTGCATTTCTATGTTAAGCATCTGGTACTCGACCCACCTAAGCAGATTTAACCTTAACTTGAAACAAGGAACAGATTTTGCTATATGAGTAGACTTTACTTTTTCCATCTGACAAACTATGTGAAGCTTTCTTTTCATTCGGAGGTTTCCCTTTGATTTCAGATCTATGACGGCTCACGGAGGATAGGGCGCTATTGTGGAAAAGATATGCCACCTTCAGGGAGCACCACGGGCTCGGTTCTTCAAGTGCTGTTCCACACCGATGGGGTTGGTAATAAGGAGAAAGGATTCCAGATGCAGTGGTTCGTTCACGGTAAGCCCAAGGCCGACCTCAGTCATAGTTCGTAGTTGCTATTTGACAAGAACTGGCCCCGTTGCAAGTCTATTTGGAAACTATACCATCAACACCAATTAAACTGAGTAGTAATCTTGTGCTGGGCCTTAGAAAATGTTACTCAGTCATTGTTGGCTCTTGGAGAGTTAAAGCCAGTTAGGGCTAAGAGAGGAAGTGCAGTCAAAGTGGACAGGATTTGGATAACTGCTTAGGTAGGTGCAGTCATACATTGCTTAAGAGAAAGAAAGGAGCAGAATGAAGTTTCTAAGAGTGAAGACCTGTATGCGGGTGTGGCAAGGAAATTGCAAGGTAGGGTGGGGCCTCCTAGGAAGAGTGGAATAGAATGAGATGTAAGGCTTACCCTGACATAAGGAGAGAAGGAATGATGGGTTAGAAGAAAAAAGGAGTCAATTAGAGAGAGAAAGGGAGGAGCAAGGATTGCACTGCCAGGGAAGCAGGAGGAGAACTAGTGATGCCCCAAGCCAGGAATGTGTGTTGTGCCTGCCACATAGGTAGGGGCACATCAACGAACTGGTGGTTCAGGAAGCAGGTAGGGTCACTCAGATGGTTAGAGCATTGTCACAATATGCCAAGGTTTGGGTTCAATCCAGTCAGGGTCACATGCCAGAATCAACCAAGGAATGCATAAATAATTCGAACAACAAATCGATGTTTCCCTCTCCCTTTCTCCCTAAAAAAGAAAAATCAATAAATAAATATTAAAAAAACTTTTCATTTTTCTGAAGATGAAAATTCATTTAAAAATATTTATTTATTAAATTGATTAGTGTGACATTGGTCAATATGAACATATAGGTTTCAGGTGTGAGTTTCTATGTTACAAGACCTGTATATTGCACCGTGTGTCCACCACCTGAAAATTCAATTTTAATAGTAGTCCTGAAACTTCTAAACCAGTGGTTCTCAACCTTCCTAATGCCGTGACCCTTTAATACAGTTCCTCATGTTATGGTGACCCCCAACCATAAAATTATTTTCGTTACTACTTCATAACTGTGATTTCGCTACCGTTATGAATCATAATGTAAATATCTGATATGCAGGATGTATTTTCATTGTTACAAATTGAACATAATTAAAGCATAGGGATTAATCACAAAAACAATATGTAATTATATGTGTGTTTTCCGATGGTCTTAGGCGACCCCTGTGAAAGGGTCATTTGACCCCTAAAGGGGTCGCGACCCACATATTGAGAACCACTGTTCTAGACTGACCTCATGTGGCCCAGTCTAAAGGGAGTGATTCTTTAAACCTACTCCCAAAAGCAGCAGCAGAGTCACCTGGAACTTGTTAGAAATGCAAATTCTCAGGCCCCATCCCAGACTTTCAAAATCACAAACAGGAGGCCCAATAATCTCTCTTAACTGGTCTCCCTGGTGATTAATGTTTGAGAACCACCCTCCTACTGTGATCCAGACTTGAAAATTACAGTCCTTGTGAAAATTATAGTAGCAGTTCTCAACCACCGTTCAGGACTCACTGGTCTGTTTCAACCAATTTGAAAGAGAAGAGGAGTTGCAGTGTTATACCAGGAACCACACACAGACATCCAAGCTATGGCCACACTGTCAAAACCAAGGGTGAGCCCACGGCGAGGGCCTGAATGTGTGTCATGGTTGACTCTTGAGGGTTAACATCATAGTGCATTTATTATATGAATCTCATGCTATATATAACTGAATAGTCCTGTTATATATTTAAGAGTGTTAGACATCTGGAGACTATAAACTGGAGACTGAGTATATTTCTGTTAAAAAATAAGGATGGGATTTTCAGTGTTTAAAACTATTCAGTGGTTATCCATAGAATATAAGCCCCTTATAGCTTGAAATGAACTATAATGAATTCCCAAAGTAAATGAACTATAATGATTAAGCTTGTAGAAGTTCTTGACCGTCCTCTTCAGCAAGCAGGTCAATTTAACCTTGGAATGACAGTTTGTGGATCTGTTAAATGAAGGGGCTGGATTGATTCATCTGTATAATGCAGTTTGTCTCTACTATTATTCTGTGACTTAGAAATGGTGTGATTCTAAGGAAACTGGAAACAGTGTGAAAAGACCTAGAAGAAATGAAAATCTTGGGAAATGACCCAGATCTTCAAGGACAAGTGTTATTTTCCAGGCAGCGATTCTCAGGCTTTTATACACATGAATCACTTGTTCAAATGCAGATTCTGGTGCAGGGCTGGGGTGGGGGTGGCGCTGACGTAAGGCCCATAATCCCTCATTTATAAAAAGGTCCCAGGTAACGCCTGTGGTGTTATTCTGTAGAGCACACTTTGAGAAGCAGGTAAGAGCAGATGTTAAGGCTGGAGAAATTAAATGATAGAAAGACAGCATCCATTGAGTCTAGAGAAAACTTCGGGGTGCTCCCTGGACTCACTGTACTAGCAGCAGAATAATATCTTCAATTTTTCTATGTCAATAGGATAAGAGTGGGCACTCCTGTAAGAAAAAGAACCTTAGTTTCTAAAGAGTTCCATGCCTGGGTTCAGTTTCCAGAGAGAGGATTCAATTGTTCTGTAGTGGGACCTTGACTTAAAAAAACAACAACTCCCTCAGTAATTCCGGAAGGAGAGTTTTAGGAGCAGTGACTTTGCCGGTCATGTCTTTCTCCTCCGTGGGCTGCTTCCCCTCCCGTCCAGGCTGTTCTATCCATGCTAGCCCAAGGCCACCTGAGGGGCATGATTTAATGGTCATTATTAACTGTACCAGTTACTGTGTCCCTGGGTTCTTCCCGCCAACATGCTAGAGGTGGATGTCTCCTCTGCTGACAGCATTTCTGTTGGGGAATTTTTTTTCTATCAGCTCCATTTGAAATCTGTCTTCCTAGGAGGAGTCAGAGACACCCTCTGTCTATTGTCTTTTCCTGTTTACTATTTCAAAACTTTCTCCCAATTGCTGAAAACTTGCGAAGCTTGGATCTAGAGTTATGCAACAAAATTTTTGCCAGCTGGGACCAGAACTAAAAAAAAAAAAAATTTAACTCTGTGTTGCCCACTGTTTGTAAATTATGAATGGGAAAGACCTTCTGGAAGGGGATGGTTAGTGGTCTAGCTCAGTGAAGAGTTAATGAAATCGTCGTGTATGATGGTTATGCAACGGCACAAGTACCCCGAGTCCACACTCAGCATCTGAACCAGGTCTGCAGCCTGAGATGTGGCCTGAGATGAGGGGCCAAAGAATAGCTCAGAATCAACAAAGAGGTTTCAATGGGCACATTCCCCTGCTTCCTACCCACTGGAGGTAAACGGAAGACATAAATCTGATTTCTCAGTTATCCGTGTCTTCATTCCACAGATGTTAAGGAACTATGAGGGCCATGTGCTGTGTAAGAGCTGGGGACAGGGTGTGGCTGTGACCAGCAGGCCTGCTCCCACTCTCCTAGCGCTTACAGTGATTGGGAGAGGTAGCCATCAAGCAAGAGGCACACAAATACATATAAACGCTAAGTGCCAGGGAGCCCACAAAAGGGGATTTGACATCAACAAGAGGTCAGAGAAGACTTGTATGAAAATCTAAGAGTAAGCAGGCCTCATCTAGACAAATAGAAGGAAAAGATTCCAAGTAGAAGGAAGACCCTGTGAATGGAGCGTGAAGAGTGAGTGTGAGGGACCCCGAAGTCCAGAGTGGCTGGAGTCAGAGTCAAGGGGAGCAGTACTGAGCTAAGTGGCGGCCAGAGCATTAGGGTCACCCATGGCAGGCAGAGGGGCCCCATGGTCTCTTTTATGTAAGTCTGTCAGATTTCAAATAACCAAGTTTTGAGTGGGATCTTGAAGGACTGAAGTAACATGGCATGTCCTGGGATTCGGAATATGAAATAAAATACAAAGCAAACAGATGCAAAGTAACTGTAAAAATTAGTCTTGATTTTCAAGTGTAATATAACACTTCTTTAAAACTGGAGAACGAAATTACTGCTACAGATTTGAAGTGACTGAACTTTTATAATAAGTCTATGTTACTTTTATAATCAGAAAATGAGATTTCCGTTTAAGAACGGTGACAGTAGTGCTCTTGAGTGTGCGCTTGTGTGTGTAATGAAAGCGATCGTTTCTGCATCACCTCTCTAAGTCTCACTCTCAGCATCAGGTTCCCATGCCGGGGCCCAGGACACCCAGCCTGACGCGTCATTTCCGAGCCTCGCTGCTGAGGAAGAAGCCCCGCATGCTTCATGGCGCCAATTAATAAATAACCCTGTTTGCAGAATGTGCTTCTTTGTTGGCTGCACAAACCTATTTGCTTTGAGAAAACGGATCTACAATCGGGCTTTATTTGTGGGCTCATTTCTAAAGTGGCGCTGTAGACCCGAGATGAAAGCACACTGCTTTGCCTTTATTCGAGCCCTCAAAGGGAGTCCCACCCTGCAAAGAAAGAAATGGCCACAGTGCCCTGCCTGGCTCAACTGCTGACGGCATTGTCCAGGGGCTGAATTCAGGCGGGGGTCTCCGCCCGGGTGGCTGAAGGCAATCTAGAGCTTTCTGCGAGCTGTGTGAATAGGGGCCTCCCGCCAGCTGTGCACACCCTCTCTGCTCTGCTCCTTTCTCCCAGAGGCCTGCTGCTTTCACTTGGCAATGGAATCCCACATACAAACAAGGTCAAGGAGCTTTGTGAGAGAAAGAGTGACATTTGCAAAGGAAGAGAGCCCCTCAGCTGGGAATAGCAGGGGGAGGGCTAAGTGGCTTGTGATCAGGAGGTGATGTCACCCTGGACTCTCACAAAGGAAAGTGTAGCCTTTTCTCTGGGGAGATGGATGACATCAGCCCCTCGAATGGGGGCTGGTTTCATTTTATCTTCTTTTCAGCTATTAATGAGATTTCTCAAGCCTTGAGGGTTTTCAAAAACTGGCCCGGGGAAAACATTTTAAAAACTTTGTCAAGATCCTCCGTGGCTGGCTTGGTTTGAGCCTGAGCCAGCCCTTTCCTCACTACCTGGGGACATGCAGCATTGTATCAAAGGGCTTTACAAAAATACAGAGAGAGCGAGCCCTGGCAAAGAACCTCCATGAGGTCAGCAATGTTTCTCTTAAAACTTCCCTCCAGTTCTCTTCCCCTCACTCAGACTTTTCAACAGTGTTTGTTTATTGCTGGTCTTTTAGGGGAAATCCTTCTAACTTGTAATGTTTATTACTTTTGGGACTGGACGGGGGTGGGGGTGGGGGGGGAGAGGTTCCGGGAGTTTGACCCTTTGAGGACAAAAGTTTTGTATTTTCATTATCCATTTGCCTTTAATGTGAATGCTGGGTAGTCACCCAGAGGGTGGGAGGGTGAATAAATTGGGCTCCAAAAGGAGATCTGCAAAGGATAGACAGTTTGCTATTGTTAATAATGTTCTAGTGATTACATGTACCCTCTGTAAGCAGATATTTATTGAGAATGTTTTTCATTCAGTCATTCGTTCAGCCAACCAACCAACACATATTGACTCACTACCAGGTTCTGGGCGTGGTATTTATAACATAGAGAGTGTATTAGTTAGCTCAGGAGACCGTAACAAAAGACATCAGGTTGGGTAGATAAACAGCAGACATTTACTAGTATTTCTCACCCCGCTGGAGGCTAGAAGTCCAAGATTAAGGCGTTGGTGGGACGAGTTTCTCCGGAGATCTCTCTGGCTGGCTTGCAGATGGCCCTCTCGCTGTACCCTTCCATGACTGCTCTGTGAGTGTATATCCTGTGTCTCTTCCTGTGTTCAGATTTTCTCTTCCTATCAGGGCACCAATCAGATTAGATCAGGATTCACCCTAGGGGCCTTATTTAGACTTAATCACCTCTATAAATACCCTATGTCCAAACACAGTGACATTCTGAGGTACATGAATTTCGGGGAATGCAATTTAGTCCAGCAGACAAGAAGGAGCTAGCACCCTTGACCTCAGGAGTTAGTCATGTAGTAAGGGAAACAGACAAATAAACAAGTGTAGAAATAAGTCCATAGTCCATGATGCTGTAGGACACAGAGGAAATCCAGGAGAGCCTGAGGGAATTCAGGAGGCCCTCCAGGCAGCTTTTGTACAGGAATCATCCGTCAAAGGTCCCAGAGAGGAAGACATTTCTAAGGCTTAGGATGACACCAAAGTTTTGCCACTAGCAAGTGTTTCAGCTAGAGCACATATTCTCAGCACCAACCCCAAGGGGTGAAAACTGGTTCTTGGAAGAATGAAAAAAAAATCATATGCTTTATGTATAAAGTACAGATATCTGTAACACATAACAGATATATAGTATATCTGTGATATTAAACTTTTATGAGGGTGAATTTAGGAAAAAAAAAATCTCAGAAAGCTCCTTAGAAGGGCAATAGTGAACCAACAATGGTTGAAAAATACTGAGCCAGAGGGAGGGATAGAAGTTGAGGCAGGGCAGGTGTCAGAGGCCAAGTGATAAGACCCATGCAAGAACTTGTCTCGTCTGCCTTGAGCCTTGCTTCTGCACAGTGCAAGCATTCACAATCTGGAGGTATGATGTTTGCGTGAAAGTGAATTTATGAATTGTGCTTTGCAGAGATTCCAGGGGGAGTGGGTTGTGAATCACACCGTCTGGTTCTAATCTCAGGCAGACCTTTCTCTCTGCTGGTGACGAATCGCTTTCATAGTGTCACTTCCTGCTGGGTGGCTGATATGTAATGTCACAGAGAGAGAAGTGGTAAAACACCTGTCCCGATCTGCCTCTAAAGTAACCTTATTTATGATTTTAAAAAAAATCCTTTGTTCAGTAGTCTGTAAGCAATCTCTTGGTTTAGACAGACTCCTGGGATTCTTTTATTATATGGTGTGATAGAAGAGAAACAAATCCTGTTCAGTCTGAGTAGAAATTTAAGCCCATTTCTGTTTAAATTAAAACTTACTTCCCTAAATGCCAACGAGACTTTCTTTCACATTCATAGATGCTATGTCTTCCTGCTTATTCTAGCCACTTGAGCCTATTGGATACCTTGAACTTTTGTCTTTGTGATACTCTTAGGAAAATTTTAAGCATGGAGACTGCAAATGAATGCAGTCCTAGCATAGAACCAAAGCAAAGATTTCTGCATTATGGTACTGTGTCTGATTTTTATTTTGGGCAAATTCTCACTTAAATCTTTTTTTTTGCAAAAAAGTTCTTAATGGATGATGCCAATTAAAAAAATCTGTTTATAAAGTAATTCACATTTGTAAAATTGAGATAATAATTTACAAAACAACTCTTGCAGCTCTTTTTGCCTTGGCACTGGGACTTTTCCAGCAAGGTCAGGGGTGGCAATAAGCAAATGCAGACATTTCAGAATGAAAAGCTAAAAATGAGTGGAAAAGCTAAATCCTGACAGTATTTGCCTCCTTGACAACAGCCAGAGATACACATACACACAGTTGACCTTTATTTAATGTTGGTTCTGAGTCTTGTAACCAGTGGGGGCCTTTTAGGAGTCTTGCCTCTCAATTCCCATGACACTACTTTTGAAAAAGTTGGAGGTCAATTTCCTTTGCTACTTTCTGAAACAGTTATAAAAAGAAAAAAAAATCTCCCTCAAACAACCATGACCTTCCCAAATCACGTACTGCACAATTTGTAATCGTCCTTGAGATTTGGGCCAAAGGAAGGGCTTTTGGAATCTTCTGTTTGTGTTCGGGTTCCCTAGCAACAACATCTCTGAGTTTGTACATACTTTCTAGGGGATTCCACAGTTTTTCGTACATTGAAAAAGAAACTACATTTTTTTTCACAGTTTCAAATTTTGTAGCAACCCAAAATGACTAAACCTAGACAGAACAAACAGGAGGTTCAATATAGAACATTCATTTTTTGTCCTCAGAGGTTTCTTGTTTTGAACATTTACTTAAATATGCTATATTTGTCTCTACCATTGTGTTATTAAGGCCTCCTTTTATGTGTATGTCGCTGTGTGCTCAGAGGAACTGATGCCAGCCTTCAGTGGCAGTGACTCCCAAAACAAAGAAGGAACCTCTGGTATAGGAGAGTAATTACATTCCAGAAGATTTAGTAGAATTTTATATTCTCTATATAAGTAATGACATTAATGTACTTTGTCCCTGATTTTTCCTCCTTCTAGTTATACTTATAGACTACTTACAGGCTAAATAATATTGATTTGACCACCGAAATATAATTTAAAATTTATTTTAAGATATTAGTTATAATAAAAACAAACCATGTTGCCCTAGATAAAGTGAATGAAAATATTATTACTGGACCAAGCAATTATTTTTAAGATGTTGATATTATCATTTAAAACTGATGTTGTCACTTTACGATGTTGAGAATCATTTTAAAAATAACACTTGATATTCTCATTTTAAAAGATAATCCCATGTGCTGGGCCCTTTGGTTAGCGTTTTAAAAATATTACGTTTCCTCCCAAAAATTCTCTGAAATAAGCATCATTATCCCCATCTTATGGATAAGAGAACTGAGGAAAGAGTTGTAAAGAAGTTAATTCACTTCCCCAAACTCACAAATCGAGTAAGTGACAAAACCAGGACCCAGAACCAAGTGTGTGTGTCCCACCCCGTGGCTTGTGCTTTAGTAGCTGCACTCTGCCCGGAAGCAGGTAGTTTTCCCCACAACTCTCCATTGCAAAGGTTAAATGGTACCATAATGCAGAGCAGGCCAGCTCTTGGAGTCGGTTATTTTGTAACTAAATTCCCACGGAGGAAAATGAATGTTTTTAAATGAACCTCTGCTGTCTTTTCCAAGTAAAAAATGTCCTGGTCTCCAGCTCTCCCCATTAAAATGTACAATTCATTCTTTCTTCAGGTTTAAGTAGTAATAATGCCAGGAAGCACATTACTTAGCAAATGACGAGTTCAAAATAGCAGATGTTTGTCTGTTCTTTACCACAGCATCTGCTTTATTAGGCATGTAAAGGTACTCTTCGTTTGGAGCTGCTATGTATGTCCGATGGAAGCATACTCTTCTGAGCTGATATAGACCCCAGAGATTGTTCATTACCACGGGTTAGTTACACAAACTAGTTCACCAGGGCAGTTATAAGAAAATGAGAAGTGAAAGGAGAGCTGCCCACAAGACAGATTGGTTTGACTAGAGGTAAACAATGCTGATGGAGTGGCGCACTTGAGGATTTGGGTCATTTAGGAGCCCAGCCAGAGCTATACCTTGTAAGCTAAGGACTTTGGCTGGCTGCCTGCCTGCAGCATGTGCCCTGCGAGGGACCCTCATCCCTGGCATTACTATCAGAAAACGCTCTCCTGGCTCAGGCTTGGGCAGGGGCAGAGCATGGGTCAGAGAACATCACAACCACTGGCATGGTGCTGCCCACATCTATCTGTTCATTTGTCATGTGGAGCAACCTCCCTGTGGAAAAATGGCTGGGAATTGGGGAAAGGTGAGAAGAGGAATTTGGGGGTGGGAGTGGGGTGGGAAGAGGGGCCAGTCAGTGATGCAGAGCCCTCCGTGGGGGGTGCTGGTGAGCCTTTTCCCACAAGAGCACTATGTATCAAAATAATTAAACTGAGAGAAAGCAGGATAGAATGAATAGTTTTAAGTAGAAGCATGAAGGTTGAACATGGAAATTACAGAAAGAACATATGTCCTCTGTCTTTGCTGGCTTGGGGATTTCATAAAGTAGCCTTAGGCTTGACTACTTACACTGACTAGGGGAAATTAGTCCAGTTGCCTTGGTCTCATTTCATTTCCTTGGTAGGTTT
>NW_006292588.1:1008267-1010952 GCF_000327345.1 Myotis davidii | reverse complement strand
ATATATATCCTTCAGAAATCTTTAATAATTTAAAAAATGTTTTAAGAAAGACTAATTGATTTGATTTCTCTTGAATTGAAAGCAAAGAATTTCTGCTGGGAAAGCATTTTTTAATTTGGTTGGAATGATCAGGTTAGAAGAAAAAATATATAGTTAATCAAAATGAAAAGATGACGAGATTGACTAATTTTCTGAGTGAAAATGAAAGATTTTTTATCCTTTAATATGTAGGAAATTAAAATTTATATTTTATGAAAAGTCCTAAAATATGGTTCATTGTGTTCATTTCTCTTTAATGGTGTACTAAGGTGGAACACTTCAATATTAAGACTTAGGACATTTTAGAATGTCAGAAAGCTATGATAATCTTAACTTTGAATATTCATATGACATCTTATGTAGTAATTTAAAAGTCACTTTATAACTATGAACAGCATTGATGTTTAAGCTTCTTGTGTCTATTTTACAAGTCATTAACTATGGCCTATTCTTTCACTCTTCTTAAAAAAATGTATTTGTCCCTGCCATTGAAAACAGATAACTCTACTCCAAGCATGTCAAACTCAAAGGCTAACACTGGCCAAATAAAAAAGGTTTAAGTTTATGTGGGCTGCAAAAAAACAAAAGCTTCAATCTTCATAGAAATGTAGGTTTATTTTGATGGAGACATGCCAAATACAAAGGGCTGAAATAAATGAGTAACCATTAACATAAAATAATAGAACATTTTAAGAAAAATTAATATTTTTCTTGAACAATAACTTACTAGACATTGAGAAACCAGTTTTTTTCTGCCTGTATCTCTCTTTTTATAAAAAATCTTCAGCAGGGTATTTAGTTTGCATATTAAGTTACTAGTGGCCTGTTGCATGGATTTGTGCACATGGAAAGGAAATTAATTAGAAGGTGGCCAGTGGGGTGGGACTGGGCGAGACCGGCCGGACATGCCCTTGGAGCCAACCTCCTGGGGTTGAATTAACTTTCAAATCCCTAAGATCATCTGAATTCTGGGGCTCTAGCCTTGACTACGTCTTCAAAGGGGACCAGTGATCTGATTTTAGCCTTCTCTCTTCAGAGAGTAGATACTTATCATTTGCCTTTCTCGGAAGAGGGGCATACACTTTTATACTATTGGGGAATTAACTGGAATTGCTGACTTTTTATGGCTCTTATACATGCCACAGTTACCTTCAGACAACTTTGATTATTTTAAGAAGTTCACATTCTTCTTCACCTCCACACCCCACCCTCAACCTGAAAGTTTCTGTTCAAAATCACCTTAATCACATTATTTGCATACTAGAGGCCTGGTGCACGAAATTCTTGCACTGGGGTGGGGATGCGGGGAGGGTAGCTCAGCCTGGCCTGCACACTCTCGCAGTCCAGAAGCCTTCAGGGATGTCCAACTGATAGCCCACAGGGAGCGGGCCTAAACTGGCAGTTGGACATCCTTAGCGCTGCCATGGAGGCAGGAGAGGCTTCCGCCACCACCACTGTGCTCACCAGCTGTGAGCCTGGCTTCTGGCTGAGCCATGCTCTCCCTGTGGGAGCGCACTGACCACCAGGGGTCAGCTCCTGCATTAAGTGTCTGCCCCCTGGTGGTCAGTGTGTGTCATAGTGACTGGTCGTTCTGCTGTTCGGTTGATTTGCATATTAGCCTTTTATTATATAGGATATCATTGTATCAGAAGTGAGGCCTGTTTATTCTAGAAAATAGTTTAACTTTGCCTTGGTTTGGATCTTCCTCAAATTCTGAGCTTTTAGTTGCCATTTCACATCATACTTGTCCCACTAGAAGAGTCCTTATTGGCAACTTTTCCCTGTGACTCTACACCCTCCCTATGCTTCCTTTGTACCTTTCAGGGGGAAAGTGGATTAACCAGTGAGGACTCTCTTAAGGTATTGAAGAAGAGAAAGATTTTGTTTTTAAATTATAGAAAAAATAATAAAATATAAATCAGTCATTTTAATGAAGCATGTGAGCATCATAATGTAGTGTTTAAATGTTATGGTTTTGCTATACATAGGCTTTTCAACATTGACCACTAATTTCTCAGGCATTTTCCTCAAAAATTAGATGACGAGGGTGTGAAAATGTCTTTTGGGGGGTCCATTCTCTATTCCTTTTCTTCTAGCCTAGGTGGGCCATGTCAGTTCCAAGCTGGCAGTCCTCTGGGTGCTATTGGTTTATGGAACATACTTTGAGGAAAATGCCAGTGTAAAGAGGTGACTGCATTTGAGCAGTTATAGGGAAATAGGGAATGTACCTTTGAAACTCTGTGCCCCTGATTCTGCTTAGCAGTTTCATTGCCAGTTTGCTTTTTCTTGTTAAATTTATCTTTATTGTCGAAAGTATTACAGATGTCCCTTTTGTTTGTTTGCATTATTTTTCCCATTGACGCCCTCCACCCCACACCCACCCCAGGCCTTCACCACTCTATTGTCTGTGTTCATGGGTGGTTTGCATTTATTAAAGCTTTTTCATTTAAAAACAACCACCCCAAACTTTGGAAGATAGACCATAAATAGACTACACTTAATTAAAAAACAACTTATGACTCATTGCTTGCTTTAGACCAAAAACTAAAAAGAAAGTATTAGCAAAGTCCTTTTAAGAAAAAGATTTAAATTATCTTCACTAGTAAACAGGTTTAGAAACAGCTTTTAACTCTGCTGGTATGAGTG
>NW_006292588.1:1001534-1008200 GCF_000327345.1 Myotis davidii | reverse complement strand
GTGCTTCCTCTGATCTCCTGACTGGGAGTTTGGAGGAAACTAGGATCAAACAGATTATCAGTCACCAGTACTGTAAGTTTTATAAAGATTAACTAATTAAAACTGAAACACATATGATACTCTTTGGGGCATTATTTTATTCCAGTTCAGCAGATGTCTAATGATGCCTCAAATTAAATGAACAATATCTTTGCTGTATTTGTTTTTTCAGGTTGCTATGGTGATGATTTCCTCGGTAGATGGACCAAACAGTAATGAGGGCAGTCAGTGTTCAGTGCTGCCATTCCAGCGCCCAATAAGGCATAGGGAGAACACAGAACTGGGAGTGGGGTGTTGAGGGTAGAGTGAGAAAGGATGGGGGCACTGGCCCTAAATCCGTCCTTCACTCTGGGAGATTCAAATACAGTGGAATTCCTGAATCTCACTTTGCTCATCTCTAAAATGGGCCCACATCATAGAGTGGTTATGAATTTTCAATAAAATAATATGCTTGTTAAAAGCTCTTTGAAAAACTGAATTACCATGCAAATATGCACTACCTTTATTGTAGCTTAATGAATGATTGATTTTTTACATCTCAGCTATTTATGATGGCTCTTTAGCTGGTATGGTAATTTCTCTTATAGCTCCAAGTATTTTTCTAATACATCCCATATCTGGATAAACTTCTGTTTAATTACAAAACATATAGAGGATCATCATATGCAAGACACTTAGTTAAAAACCTTACTTTGGTTATTTCATTTAATCTATATAACAAACCAATGAGCTTAAATACTAATTCTATTACAAATAAAGAAGTTCAGAAATTTCTTTTATATTTTACTAGAGGCCCAGTGTGCAAATTCGTGCACCAGTGGGGTCCCTCAACCTGGCCTGCGGGAACCTGGGCTGAAACCGGCTCTCTGACATCCCCCAAGGGTTCCTGGATTGTGAGAGGGTGCAGGCCAGGACAAGGGACCCCACCAGTGCATGGTCAGGGCTGGGGAGGGACACAGGAGGTTGGCCAGTCAGAGAGGGACCGAGGGAGGGCTCCAGGGCATGTCCGGCCCATCTTGCTCAGTCCCTGTCGGCTGGACTCCAGCAGCAAGCTAACATACTGGTCAGAGAGTCTGACCCCTAGTGGTCAGTGCACATCAGAGTGACTGGTCGACCAGTTGACTGTCTGCCCCCTGGTGGTCAGTGCATGTCATAGCGAGTGGTTGAGCGGCCTTAGCATATTATCCTTTGATTGGTTGAATGGACGACCGTACACTTAGCATATTAGGCTTTTATTATATAGCATGATGAGGAAGAGGATATTGGGAGTCTAAACATCTCCTGTTTTATTTCCTGATACCTATTGGTTGATCTAACTTCTTTCATCTACAGCTTTATCTCTCCTCCATCTCTCTTTCCTACCCTTCTGATCCCCCAGTCATCCACCCAAAATCACAGATGTGACTGTGTCATGATTTTTAAAAATTACTGCATACTTGCTAACCTGTGTTTTCTCAGGAGTTTCACTTGTTTTAATATTTTCAAATATGTTTGTACTATTATTTTTTTCCTCTAAATGAAATGCAGATACCTGAGATTTTTCCAGAAGCCTTATTGCTTCCATCCCCAAAATGGGCAGATGGACTTAGAAACAGATTTTCTTCTGTGACTCATGCAGGAGAGAGTGCATTTAACAAAAGGTTTCCCTTTGAGGGGTACACTGAGGGAAATAGTGCAGTGAACAAAACACTTTCCCCTCTTCTAGGCCCCGAATAAATTTAAATTTAATAGAAAAGTAAATTAGGATACTTGTTTATGCAGAAAGTTTTTAGCATTAGACATTAGCAACCCTGATAACAACTACATAGGTAAAACAGCTTACCAAATAAGTTTTTTTTAAATTCCACAATCTTTATTAAAAAAACAAATCTTGTTTTTACCACAAGTAACAGAGAAATAGTAAATCAAATTAAAAGAACAGCTTTGCTACCCATTCTGAACAAGAAATTGTTGATGAGGCAGAATTAATCATTTAGCTTTGGGAGTCTTGATTCATTTCTGCATTTAGAAGACATTTCTCTTCTTCAGAATTACACACAATAGTTTTTTGGATTATTTCAGTATTTCTTTTGCTGACAATGGGATAGTACATGTTGATACAGGTTCTAAATCACATTTTCTATATTGTAATTGACTCCCTTTTCTGCAGCTGATGAAATGGAAAAAAAAATGCACTAATACAATTCAAAAGACTCACATTATACATTAAAAACTCTACTATCGCGGAACCGGTTTGGCTCGGTGGATGGAGCGTCCGCCTGCGGACTCAAGGGTCCCAGGTTCTATTCCCGTCAGGGGCATGTGCCTTGGTTGCGGGCACATCCCCAGTGGGGCGCATGCAGGAGGCAGCGATAGATCTCTCTCATGGATGTTTCTAACTCTCTATCCCTCTCCCTTTTTCTCTGTAAAAAAATCAATAAAAATATATTTTTTAAAAAAACAAAAAAAACCAAACTCTACTATCTACTGTGAATTGTAATTGTTAATTGCTTTCATTTATAATTAAAAAGTTCAATTTTTGTGAATTTATGATTTTTTAATTTTTATCCATAATTATACAATTCCAAATTCATGTTCTAATGTTTTACTGTTAGCCTAATGATAGCTTGAGCTTATGGAACAAAGTATCAAATAATTCATTACATATTTAATTTTTTTATTAACAGACATTTTCTTAATTTTGTTGTGAATATGTATTCTTTGTCACTAAGAAAAGAGCATAGGAAAAACAGACGTTGTTCTTTTTTTTTCAGTTTTTAAAATATATACTTTTGTCGTATTTTCTTTTGCCTGAGACCAAGTACACAATGTCAAAGTGTCCTAAAATCTAGGAAAAAGTGATGATACTCAAGAGAGTGAGCCATAACTGGCTGAATGCTGATCAAAAATCTCTCACTTATGGACTAGTATCAAAGAGAATCCTGCTAACTTGTACTACCAAAACTAATAAATTTAAAAATATCTGTTAGCACCTCAATATGATGATTTTTTAATTCTTATTTGTAGCCTATCACCAATTAACATGTGAAGGATAAAGTATAATTCACTGATTGCTTTTTTTAAATAAATACTTATTGAAATTACTCTTTGAAAACTGAAGAAAAAGCAAAAAGAGTTTAATGACTCACAGGAGGGCATGTGGCAATAGTTTTTACGCTTATGACTGCATTTTTAAAAATAGACATTAAGTACACCTGGCTTCTACAGCAGAACTGTTCTATGGCATATGCTCAATAAATATTTGTTGAATGGATGCACGAATGGGAATTAGAAATTTATTGTTATCTCTTTCAAGATTTAAATATTCAAAGACAGAGTTTCTACCATAAGTATCAGAATTAACTCTATTTTTCTAGTACTTTATAGTTTTTACTATAATATACGGCCGGAGGGCCAGATCCAGCCCGTTTGAAATGAATAAAACTAAAAAATAAAAAAGACCGTACCCTTTTATGTAATGATGTTTACTTTGAATTTATATTAGTTCACACAAACACTCCATCCATGCTTTTGTTCCGGCCCTCTGGTCCAGTTTAAGAACCCATTGTGGCCCTCGAGTCAAAAAGTTTGCCCACCCCTGAATAGAATCACTAAATTAATTTATACTATTTTGCATCCAATGTGAACTTTCGAATCCAAGTTGTTACCTTCTGATGTGTTAAACCTCAGAGGTAGTGAGAGCAGGAAGTAAAAGTAGAAAGCTTCAAAGAGTTTTCAAACTCCAACTGTTTTTCTCTTCTTCTCACAACCACACAATATTTTTCACCAATAGGGTATCACTTTTAATAGTATTGGAATTTCTCTTTAGAAGACACACGTAAGCACTATTAATGAGAAGAGAACATGAGAAACCTAAAAGTAATATTTTCTTATGTTTTTATAAACCTTGTTTATATTTGTTTAAATCTTAGGAAAAGTACATGGTGGTTCTTAAGAGCTGTCAGTGGGTACATAAAATAAGTGCTATAATTTTTCAGAGCATTAATGAATGCCAAGAATCTGATATTATCATTCCAGTGACTAATAAAAGGGTATTGGCATCCTGTTATTTGCAAAGGAATTTACAAGGAAACCTAAAACAATTGGAAAAGACAATGGAAAATGTTGTACAGATTTTTAGACAAATTCAACTAAATACAAAAAATTGAATTGGATTGTCTGGTGAACTGAAGCTAATAAAAACGCAGAGATGAGATATCCAAGCTTTCATTTCCCTGTTCTCTTTTATAGTATTTAGCTACAGAGTTATTTTTCTCCGAAGATTTTTCCATTGAATTATTTAATGTGGTATAACTGATATGAAGAACTAGAGGAGCTGAAATGTACATTAAAAAATATTGGGGTAACAGAATGGCATTGCTTACCTATAATGTAATTTAGTAAAAGGTATTTCATGTTAAGATGATTTATTTGGGCCACAGCATTGGAAAACTTTAGAGTGTATCCTTTGATGAAATATTCTGTGACTGGTGCCCCCTAGACTTGTGCAGTGGTACTGACCATATATACAATCTGCTGATTTTGGCTTCAGGAATACTTTCCATGGGTTGTCATAATAGGAAAAATATTTTCTAATCTTTCATGGCATTTATTTTTTTAAACATTCATGGTAGTATATAAATAATGTCCACATATCTAATTTTAAGCAGCTTTTTTGCAGGATTTTAACCCAAAATAAAGTAAGATGTTTGTAAGCCATAGAAAAGATACTGCTATGTGCAAAAAATTTAAAGTCTGAAAAAAGGAAGTTTTCAAATGGAAGCAGTAGACTAGCAACTCAAGGTGGTAACATGTTGAGCTGGAATCAGATTTCTTTACTGCATCAAGAGTCTTCTTAGAATTCTCAGTTATTTTTAGTTAAGTGGAGATTCTATGTAGAGAATATATATTTTTTAACTTTTTAAAAACTTCTTTTTTAACTCACCATACAGGATGAATTGGCATAGGGTGATAGTAGACCTGACCTTACCTTTAGTGTCTTACATTTTCAGTCACAACAGTTAAGTTTCATTCATGTGAAAATGCACACATATTCATAATGGAATGAGGAAGCACTATTATTTTTATTTTTTAAAAATCTTTATTGTTGAAAGTAGTACGTAATGCCCTCTCCCCCCTCCCTCAACGCCCCCATTGACCTCTTCTAGCCCACCAAAGGAGGCATTATTATTTTTAAACATGAAAAACCCTTGATGAAGAGTAAGAGAAGGTATTTGAAAGAATTTACCAATCAATAAAGAATATTTGAAAAAACAGAAAAGGAGGCCCAGATATGTTAGCAAAGCAAACAATATTTTTTAATCACTGAAACTTGCTATTAGAAAACAAGATAATATCTCCTTTTTTCTAATTTTCTCTTTAGAATTTGAGCCTTCCTTAAATTTTATTTCTTCCATAAGTTTTCTCTCCCTCTCTGTTCTGAAAGTTCTGTCTGAATCCTACACACTGAGTCTGTAGAATGTAGGAATTAAGCGCCCTGACTGAACCAAATCACCACTACCTACAAGCCTGATGACCCTAAGCAAGCCACTTGACCTCTGTTTGCATTGATTTGCTCATTTGAGGAAAACAGAAACTAATAGTACCTGCTTCATATGGTTATTACGAGAATTAAAATGGAAAACACCTGTAAAACACATCTAAGCACTCAGTAAGTGGTGACAAGTTTTTACTGTGTACCAAATTAATTATTTGTTGTAATGATTGCCTTAATCACTTTTTTATGTATATAAACATTCATAAAACATAGGCTGCAGTCTTCTGTGCTTGTGTTTTATATATTGGTTTTTGTTTGTTCTTTGGTTTTTAGATATAAATTGCCTGGGTCAGAACCTGTATAATTTTTTAATAGAATTAATTTTTTAGAAGAGTTTTAGGTTCATTGCAAAACTGAGTTGAAGGTAAAGCTCCCATATACCCCTGTTCCCATACATGCACATCCTCCACCATGATCAACATTTCCCACCAGGGTGGGCCATTTGTTACAGTTGATGACCCCACATTAACATCCTCATCCCCGGAGTCCATAGGGTTCACCCGTAGTGTTCTACATTCTGTGGGTTTTGTAATATATTTGGAACCATACCTTTTTAGATTGGTTTCTTTCTCTTATTAATATGCATTTACAATTCTAGATCTTAGGTCTGAAAAGCACTTAGAAATAATGTATTAAATACAGGAAACTAAAGACTCAGAGACATAGTGTTTACTGTCCATTATACTTTTTAAAAAATTCTTTATTATTTAAAGTATTATATATAGTAGTAGATATGCCTCCTTTTTCTCCCATTGACCTCTCCCTGGCCACCCCTGACTCCCCCACACATGCCCTCACCCCCTAGCATCTGAGTCCATTGGTTATGCTTATATGCATGCATACAAGTCCTTTGGTTGATCTCTTATCCCCCTCTCCCTCCCTTGTCTTCCCTCTGAAGTTTGACGGTCTGTTCCATGCTTCTCTGTCTCTGGATCTGTTTTTGTTCATCAGTTGATGTTGCTCATTATATTCCACAAATGAATGAGATCATGTGATATTTATCTTTCTCCAACTGGGTTATTTCGCTTAGCATAATGCTCTCCATATCCATCCATGCTGTTGTGGATCGTAAGAGTTCTTTTTTTGTTATA
>NW_006292588.1:958106-1001399 GCF_000327345.1 Myotis davidii | reverse complement strand
GGGCATGTTTTCATATGTCTCTTGGCTTTCTGTATGTCCTCTTTCGAAAATTGTCTATTTAGGTCCTTTGCCCATTTTTTTTATTGGATTGTTTATCCTCCTTTTGTTAAGATATATGAGCTCCTTGTAAATTTTGGAGAATAGGCTCTTATTGGATATAACATTGGCAAATATGTTCTACCATGCAGTGGTCCTTCTTGTTGTTTTGTTGATGGTTTCTTTTGCTTCCATTGTACTTCCTACTTTGAAATTCTTACCTACATATAATGAAAAAAAAAATCTAAAAATTAGAATGACATTTTGAAAATATTACCAAAGGTTTAATGTGATGAGAATAAGGACTGGAAATTATTGCACAAAAAATATAATCATGCTTTTTAAAAAGAATAAATGTAATAACCTGTAGCCATGATTTTTTCCTCATTGTTTATAGCTGCTTAAGTATAGCTTTACTGTAACTTTATGATTTTTCTCTTAAAATAGTTATCTGCATTGAATCTATAAATTGCTTTGGGTAGTATGGACATTTTGATGATGTTGATTCTACCAATCCATGAACACGGTATATTCTTCCATCTGTTTATGTCTTCCTCTATCTCTTTTTTCAGTGTCCTGTAGTTTTCGGCATATAAGTCTTTTACCTCCTTAGTTAAGTTTATTCCTAGGTATTTTAATTTTTTTGGTGCAATGGTAAATGGGATTGCTTCTGTAGTTTCACTTTCTGTAAGTTCACTATTGGTGTAAAGGAATGCCATGGATTTCTTAGCATTAATGTTGTATCCTGCTACATTGCCGAATTCATTTATTAAGTCTAATTCAATTACCTTTTGATTAGTTGGATTGTTAAATTCTTCCCACTGGCCAGAGCTCACTTGGAACTGACTGAGCCTTGCTGTTTTAACAGGTTGTGGTGCGGAGTTGTCTGGGGCCATGGGCTCCTTCAGCAGCCCTGGATACCCAAACACGTACCCCCCCAGCAAGGAGTGTATATGGTACATTCACACTGCTCCTGGGAGTAGCATTCAGCTCACCATCCACGACTTTGATGTGGAGTATCATGAAAGCTGCAGGTTTGACGTCCTGGAGGTAGGAATTTACATTGTTTTTCAACACATTCCAAAATCTGGGGTAGAATTGGAAATCACTGCAAAAATCCCTACATTCTTTCCAGTATTCCGATCGGTGTTCTATTAGAAATTTTGATGACATTTGCAGACACATGGGATTAACATCTCAGTTTGGCTTTCTCTAAAAGAAGTGCTTCAAGGGCGTGGTGGCCGGCAGCTTCTAGGAGGCGATGCCAGGAAGCAGGCATTAAGGGAGCACGTGAGGAAGGGTGCAGGATGAAGAGCCAGTAAAGGGAGGCTCTGTGAGCAACCTGGGCTTCATCCTGCTGGGACCCTCTGAGCTCTAGTGAGGACTACTCTTCAGAATCATCCCTCTCAGGACACCGAGCTGAAGCATTGGTCCTGCAGTCCCACCCCCACTGATGGAGGAAGTACTTGGCATGGTTAGTGCCCCACACTTGCAGCCTGGGAAAGGCACTGGGGAGGCAGAGTGCGTGCAGGGAAGGCCGTGGGCTGCGGGCACTGGGGTGGGGCAGGGCAGTAAGCAGAGGAGTTGTCCACCGTACCTGCAGCTGCAACCTGACGGGGTTCACGTGGGGCCAGGTGCGAAGCACATCTGCTGCAGAGGCTTTGAACAAAGTGGTCACTTAGACAGTTTGAGGCATTTTCCAACATTACTGCAAAGGGTTTGTCTCAGATAATTTCAGTGGCCTTTGGGAATCTATTACAGTCAGTTCTTTATCGCAGGAATCTAGTCATTAGGGGATTATACATGGGGTAGACATCCTGAACTTTGACCCACCTGCAAAATGTAAGGCTTCTAAGTATGCACAGAACTATCACCATAGGAAAGCGGATGCTATTGCATGTGACAGTCATGACAAGTGTTTCTCTCTACATATCTGGTAGAACTTAGACACCATGAGGGCTGGGTATTGTGGTGCTTTTGTTTTGTTTTACTGCTATTTCCCTAGGGCCACAGATTGCTTGTCAAATAGCAAACACTCTATATGTATTTAATGAATGAAAACACAAATGTGTCTATGATTGACACACCATAATAGCACACATTTATGGTGGTTTACAAAGGGATTTTGACATCCATTTCCCCCACTTCAATGTTCAATACTCCTGTGAGTTAAGTGGGGGGAGGGGGGGATTTTGTCCCCATTTTACCATTGTCAAACAGAGGCTCAGAAAGGTTGATGGGTTTTCCCATGACTACAAGGATGGTGAGTGGAAGAGCTATTGTTATCGGAGGATTGCACAGGTAAAATTCCTCTGTTGCTACTGAGATTAGGGTATCCCTTTCCCACTGGGATCTTGGGGTCTGCTTCTTTCGATATCTTAAGCAAAAGAATTTTCTAAGATTCCCACAGGAGAATGAGATGGGATAGAAAGGCTTATTCATGTGAAATTATATACTTTGGGTAGCAAAGTCTCATATCCCTTAAATCAGTCCTGGAAAATGGGTAGCCAGGGCTTCAGCAGAGCTAGAAGCAGAGTCAGTGCCCAGAATTTCTGTTTCGTAGTGGAATTGAGTCTGGTACAACAACAGGCTAGTCCCAGTCCATCAGTCCATTGTGTGGGTCCACATGGCCCTGAGCTGGTGGGCAGATGCAGGGAGTGTGCCCCATGTCACAGGAGAGCCAGGAGCTCAAGAGGACCAAGAGCACCAAGAAGGAGGACTTCTTTGTTCAGTTTAAATACCAAATCTTCCTGTGCTCGCAGTGCCCATCCCTACATGCCTATTCTGGGCAACGCCCTATTCCTAGGTATGAGTGACAGGCAAGCACCTTCCCACATCATCCAGACCCTACTGGGCATGCGTCCATTGTCCAGTCCCTTTCCCCAGCAATATGCAGGAATCAGGCCTGGAGAGTGTTAAACTGCAGCTTCCTGGCAAAGCTGTACAAATGTCATGCCTCTAGTATCTGGCCTTCCCTTTACTCCTTTCCTGTTATTAATTAGTAGCCAGGTTATTAGAACAGTGTTACTATCAACTGAATGCATCCACTACTCAGCACTTCATGTAAGCCGGTAATGAAAAGATAGAGGTAGGCAGTATGCCAGATATTGAAATGAGTGGCAGGTATTTCAAGGAATCTTTAACACTTAAAAACTTTAATTACAAAACAGATTCTTTCCTTGAAAAGAAATGGGGTTCTCGAGTCATGCCCTCACTGAGTGGTTGCAGGTCACTCATACCTAGGAATAGGGCATTGCCCAGAAGAGGCATGTAGGCATAGGAACTGCATTTAGCAGCTCAAGTATCTATAAAGGAGGATATGCTGCAGGGAATATATCAAAGACAGAGCTGGTAAGTCCTTGGGTGAACCCATCCCCTCATCATCATGTAAGTTCTGTTGCCAAGTCATGACTCCATCTCAGAAGACCTGATTTTGGGGAGGAGAGAACAAGGTGGCAACCGAAATTCACACTCACAGTACGAAGTGCGACTAACACTCTAATGTGGAATCTTCAGATGGTCCCTCTTGCTAGCAAGGGTATTTCTCAGTTGCATAAAACCCTGGACACTTACAAAAGGCTGGCAGCACATTTTTCCTCAATGTGAAATGTTCCAAAACCTTCATGTTCATATCCACAGCGTAGTTGGCAAATGTAAATAGGTTCATTGTGCTTTGGGCTTTGTCACACCCATTACGTGAGAAAGCAAAGACTGGGGCTGCTCCCTGCAAGCTGCCTGGGGACAGAAGGACAAAGCAGGGACTGCAGGCAGCAGCACTCAAGCCGGGCACTTACTGTGACTGCACAGGAAGGGCTGTGAGAAGTGGCTGCAGTCTGCTTAGGGCTTATGTTTTTAGGACAAGGTAGTCTCCCAATGTTCCATCAAAATCAGGGTTTGGGGGGATACTTTGAGGCCCTTAAATATTTTGTGAGTTTTTTCTTAAGGCTAAAATAAGTATCTTCCTTACTTAAAAAAAAATTGATTTCAGAGAGGAGGGGAGAGGGAGAGAAAGATAGAAACATCAATGATGAGAGAAAATCATTGATCGGCTGCCTCCTGTAAACTCCCAATAGGGAATGGAGCCCACAACCTGGGCATGTGTCCTTGACTGAAATTGAACCTGGGACCCTTCAGTAAGCAGGCCAATGCTCTATCCACTGAGCCAAACTAGCTAGGGCTCTTCCTTACTTTTTGTTAAAAAATCTTATTTGACCTCTCTGCAAATACAGTGGGGCCTTGACTTACAAGTTTAATTTGTTCCGTGACGGAGCTCATAACTCAAATTACTTGTATGTCAAATCAAAAAGTGAATGAGTGAGACACGTGATGCTGGGCTGATGTTGTGGCGTTCACTGTGACGTTCGCTGTGCCAACTAGCGGTGGGGTATCTTAAGCTGGCTCATAACCCGAACTTAGCTTTTAACTCAAAGCAAAAAATCGGCCAAGAGACGGCTCGTATCTCGAAAAACTCGTTAGTCGGGACACTCATAAGTCAAGGCCCCACTGTATTCAAGTCAGGTGGAAAATGCTGTAATAAATTGCACTAATAATAATCCTATATAATAAAAGGCTAATATGCAAACCAACTGAATGGCGGAATGACCGGTCGCTATGATGCACACTGACTACCAGGGGCAGATGCTCAATGAAGGAGCTGCCCTCTGGTGGTCAGTGCACTACCACAGAGGGAGTGCCACTTAGCCAGAAGTCGGGGTCATGGCTGGTGAGTGCAGCGGAAGCCCTGATAAGAGCCTCTCCTGCCTCTGTAGCAGCACTAAGGATGTCCACTGCCAGCTTAGGCCTGCTTCCTGTGGGGAGCGGGCCTAAACCATCAGTCAGACATTGCCTGAATGCTCTTGGAATGCGAGAACATACAGACCAGGCTGAGGGACGCCCCCTCCCCCTCAAGTGCATGAATTTTGTGCTCGGGCCTCTATTTGTTGATATAAGAAACATCCAAACCTGTAGAGAATTTTCATGAGTTTATTTGAGCCAAACTGACAATTGCTGAAAGCAACAATCTCAACAAATACTCTGGAGAATGGCAGTTTTTCAGCTTATCCTATCTAATAAAAGACAAAAGGGTAATTGACCGTACATTCGCTACACTTCCCATTGGCTAATCAGGGTGATATGCAAATTAACCACCAACGAAGATGGTGGCCAGCAGCCACGCAGCTGAAGCGAGCAGGAGGCTTGCTTGCTCCAGTGATGGAGGAAGCCAAGGTTCCCTGCCTGCTGCGGCCCAGCTCTGAGCTCCGAAAGCAACAAAGTTTCAATTATAGAAGCTAAACAAACCCCAGATACCTGCTTTCAGTTGGCCATGGCCACGGAGCCGGCTCTTAGCTCCAGTGACAGCAACGAAGTTTCAATTATAGAAGGTAAATAAATCCCAGAATTAAAAAAAAAGAAAAAAAGGAGAGGCTGGGAGCTTCAGTCACTGGCCAGCCTGAAAACGGCCCTCAGCCCCTCATCCAGGCTAGCCAGGCACCCCAGTGGGGACCCCCACCCTGAAGGGGGTGTGACCAGCTGCAAAAAGCCATCATTCCCTCACCCAGGCTGTCCAGACACCCAAGCGGGACCCTGACCCTGATCCAGGACACCCTTCAGGGCAAACCAGCCGGCCCCCACCTGTGCACCAAGCCTCTATCCTATATAGTAAAAGGGTAATATGCAAACTGACCCTAACAGCAGAAAGACTGGGAATGACTAGTCACTATGACACACACTGACCACCAGAGGGCAGATGCTCAGTGCAGGAGCTGCCCTCTGGTGGTCAGTGCGTGCCCACATGGGGGAGCTCTGCTCAGCCACAAGCCAGGCTGATGGCTGCCAGTAGAGCGGTAGTGATAGGAGCCTCTCCTTCCTCCTCAGCAGCGCTAAGGATGCCCGACTGCAGCTTAGGTCTGCCCCCCACTGGCAAGTGGACATCCCCCGAGGGCTGCCGGGCTGCCAAAAGGATGTCTGATTGCCATCTTAGGCCCAATCCCCTGGGGAGCAGGCCTAAGCCAGCAGGTGGTCATCCCCCAAGGGGTCCCAGACTGCAAGAGGGCACAGGCCGGGCTGAGGGACCCCCCGACCCCGAGTGCACAAATTTTTGTGCACCAGGCCTCTAGTTTTATATATTAGAGTCAAAGGAAGGGGCAGGCATAAGGAGGGTTACATGAAATCCATTGGTGGTAGATTAGGGAGGCGGGAGAAAGCAACGCAGGGAAATCTCTGGGATTAGATAAAGAGTAAAACAAGAGAGATGCATACTTCTTTTACATTGGTGGGTTCAGGATAGTCAATAATTAACATTCAGAGCACCATAGAAATGGTTTGGGGGAACAAGATAACCATGAGCAGTTCTGTGGTCTCTTGCTCTGAGTGGTCTGTAAAAGGAGATTACTCTGACATTATCAAGGTTTGTTTTCTTAGATGCAAAATGGCAATAGGCAGGCTCAGGTTAAGGTAAAGACTGACCTTTGATAAAGAAGCTATAGTCCTAGGATGTGACTACCCATCATGACCTGCTTTTTAGTTAGGAAGTTTTATGTTCAAACCATCCTATTTGGTTAGTTTGGTATCTGAGTTTTACGGCCTACCATGCTGGTCTCCCAGGGCTTGTCAGATTTAGTATGTGGCCCCTTTTTTGTCTACATGATAAAATGATTTTTTTCCATCCCTCAGACCACAGATACTGATAAGGTGTTAGCAAGTGGTTTCAAAATTTGTTACCCTTGGTGGGTGTGTGGCCTAGAAGCACTGCTGGCTATTTTGACCCATCTTGCACATTATCCTTTCCTGTTGTGCTGAGAGAGCCAAGTAGGACCTCACTGTATTGGGCTTACTTGGTTTTCACCAAATTTAAGCAGGAGTCAATGTTTTTCTCCCTCAAAAATCCATGTCCAGATACTGGCCATTGCATTTTTCAAAAGCCATTCGGTTACTCATAACCCTGGAATGCTGACTTGATTATAACAGTAAATGGAGCTAACAGAGCAGAAAGAAATGTTCAAAACAGATTAAAACCATAGGCTTTGAAATGTTTCATATCCCAAGAATTTGCTAAAAGCACATTTTTAAATCTCTGATCACCAGACCAGTTCTCTTTCCCCTAAAGTTTAGTCATATGCTGTAATCGAATGAACCACACCCTGAAATTCTTTCCAACTTTCCCTCTTTTGAAGAGTCATATGTTAACCGTTGGTGTTGTTTGTGAAAGCCTAAAGTGCCTTTCTGTTGTTTGGGTCGTGGAAACACTGGCTGGTTTTTCTTCAGTCTCTGAGAAAGGAGCCGAACCGGCATAAAGCCGGAAAGGAAATCCACTCCTTGGTGCAATAAACCTAGACAATTGCTTGATGTGGGCAGTTAGTTCCCTCTGGTCCCTGTGATGGTCTTTTGTGAGCCCAGCCCAGTAAGAAGGGAAGCAGAAGTGGTTGTGTTTATTCTTATGGAGGCTTCTAGGCCTAGCCAACTCACATCCGTTTTGTTTGTATTCTCAAGGGGACCCATGGGCAGGGAAAACAAAGAATATTTTGCCAATGTGCAAGTTTTCTTTGTTAGCACTAAACCCTGGGACCCGATGTTCTCTCCAAATACGTGCTGCCTGTTGGGCTTGGATGATTAGGAGCACATGCTGTCAGTTTCATGCTCTGAGAACTGCGCCCAGGGCGAGGGGGCAGGGAAATCTTCAGAAACAAGAAGCAGTGCTGCTCCTTGCATTTGCATACGTGGACGTGGAGAGGGCCACACAGGGCTCTTCCCCAAGTCCTGCTTTGGATGGGACGGAGCGGGCCACACAAACACAGCTCCTCCTCATGAAAATAAGCATGAAGCTGTCAGTGCTTCATTCCTTGGCGATTACAGTCCTTGCGCTCAGGCCTCTGTGCAACAGCAGTTTCATTCATTTTGGTCTTTCCCGCATGACTGAGGGAATTAATTGGACAAAGAAATCATTATAGATTCAAATCACATACTCCCCCAAAGTAGGCTTGTTGTTCTTACTCTCTCTCCCCAGGGAACACTTGAGAGTTTTCCCTATCCATCAACAGCTTCCTTGAGGGTGGGCAAGGGCAGGGGGCCTCGGGGACCGGGGAGAGTAACAGGAGGTGGAAAGCAGCACAGAGCACAGAGGTGGGAGGGCACAGCACACAAATCTCACTGAGCACTGCTTTCCTGGTTCCCACCCTGAGCATAGGATTATGATCACACACGTGGGGCAGAGGGAAGGACCCAAACACTAATATGCTTGAAAACTGTTGTCCAAAATTGTCTTTCTTCCACAAATTTAAGTTTCTCAAGACCTGATGGTAGGGGATTAATATCTTCTTCTTTAAAAAAAAAATTTATTTATTTTAAAGTTGAAAATGCTACCACTTATTCCTTTAGCCCAATATATCAATGCACAAATATCGTAAATATAAAAAAGAGAATCATATGATAAACTCAGAAACAGCCTCTGATTGTAAATTCTGTCAGTTTTCTTATAAGATGTCATCTTATCTCTCTGAAATGAAGGGAAACTGCCTCATTTTCTTTTTTGTTACTCAAAATCCAGAGCATCCTGTTCAGTGATGTTTTATCCAGTTTCATAAATTTTCAATTTTTATTTTCTGCAATCATTTTCTTTTTTTATAGACATGTATTTATTGCCATTTTGTAATTCATATTTTTGACATCCCTTCGCCCCCTTCTTCTTAAAGAAGACCGTTGATCATTTCATGTAATATTGAATTGGTGGTGATGAACTCCTTTAGCTTTTTCTTATCTGAGAAGCTCTCTATCTGTTCTTCGATTCTAAATGACACCTTTGCTAGGTAGAGTAATCTTGGGTGTAGGACCTTGCTTTTCATCACTTTGAATATGTCTTCCCACTCCCTCTGGCCTGTAAAATTTTAGCTGACAGTCTTATGGGTAAGGCTGCAAAGGTAACTGACTCCTTTTCACTTGCCGTGAACCCTTTAACAGGAACACCTGGGACTCTAGAAGCCCTCCATCTCACTCAACCCAAGCCCTGTTACAACCAGAGGTTATGGTCTTCTCTTCCTGGCACTGGAACCCTGGGCTGGAGGCTTAGTGTGGGCCTGGAACCCCTTGCTTCTTAGTAGCTGAGATCCCTCCCTATTTTTAAATTTGTTTTTTTTTTTATTGAGTTTTTAGAGATAGAAAGGGAGAGAGATAGAGAGAGAGAGAGAGAGAGAGAGAGAGAGAGAAACACTGATGTGAGAGGAACATCCATCAGCTCCTCCTGCATGGCCCTACTGGGGATCAAGCCCCCAACCCAGACATGAGCCCTGACTGGGAATTGAACTGGTGATCTCTTGGTGCATGGGTTGATGCCCAATCCATTGAACCACATTGGCCAGGCTCGCTCTCCCTTTTCTATCTGACACATGTCGGTGTGGGACCAGTTTGTTCCACATCTCCACCCCTCCTACCAATCTCGATGTCGCTGCTTCTTTCTATGCTTAGTTGCAGGATTCTGTTCAGTTAGATTTCAGATAATTCTGATAGACGGTTGTTCTGTAGTTTAGTTGTAATTTTGATGTGGTTATGAAAGAATATGAGTACTGCACTTACCTATGCCACCATCTTGACTGGAAGCCCTGACCAAAAATCAAACCTGCAACATTTTGGTGTATAGAACAATGTCCCAACTGACTGAGCCACCTGGCTAGGGCCTTAATTTTATTTTTTAATATCTTCTGTTTGATTATCTTCCCCACCCTGTTCCATGCAACACATACACTGGCTAAGCAGGATCCACTGGTGTGTGAGGTGTCCTGGAGGCCCGGCCTGGGCTGGACTAGACTTGCTTGCGAGATGCTGGATGTGAGACCAAAGGAGTCCTTGCTGGGGGGAATGCATCACTGGGATGTTAGAGCCCAGTCAAATAGACAGTTGCAAATTGGAGGAGCCTAGGTCTGAGGACAACTGAGATAAAGCTAGGGGAAACCATCCAGAGACTGAGGCCGAGCACAGGGCAATTCCTGAGCAAAGTTGGATGCTCTTGGTCATATTCCTGAGCATGGGCATCCTGGAAAGGGGAAGGATTCCTTTCCTGAGGATACCAGAGAACACACTCTACAGGTTATATTCTCACTCCTTCTGACGAGATTGGCATGTCAGGGTGGTATGGCCATAGACTCACTCCTTCTGAAGAAGCAGAAATATTAATTAAATGCCTAATCTTATAAAATATTCAGATTACAAAGTGGAAAATCTTAAAAATATAACTGGGAGATCAATAGCCTTCAATGAATTTTCACCAACAAGATGGCTTTAAAGTACGTAGAAGAGTTAGAAAATCAGACTTGATTCTACATGACCAGCAATGCCTCTGCCAAAGAAAGCAGGAAATCCCTTTGGAGACATGAAAAAGAGGAAGAGGGGAGGTAGGGGACACTCTGGAATCATCGATACAGTTCAGCTCTGCAATTCTGGCTGATAAAATAAGCAAGCATTTCGTGGGTGGTGCAACTTGTGAGTTCCCAGGGCAGAGGGAGTGCCTTTGAAAATCCAGCTCAAGTTTACAGTTCATCCCCACCCAGGGAGGCCAAGACTGCAATTTCTAGTGATAATAAAGTTCAAGAGCTGGTGGCAAAGTGAGTCATGGAGGGCTGTATTTGCTCAAATATCTCCCCTCATTTAAGTTCTTTTTTTCCTATCCTAGATCTATGGAGGCCCCGATTTCCACTCTCCCAGAATAGCCCAGCTGTGTACCCGGAGGTCACCTGAGAATCCCATGCAGGTCTCCAGCACAGGACATGAGCTTGCCATCCGATTTAAGACTGACAGCATGATCAGTGGGAGAGGCTTCAATGTCTCATGGCAGGCTGTCCCTGGAGGTGAGTGAACCAAAGAGAAATCTCAAAGTACTGAAGCCTAGCCCTTGTGAACTTTGATGAAATGATTGGAGAGAGGTATGAAGGCTCCACCCTGACAACTCTGTGACTTCCCTAGTGGTGAATACTGCTTTGGCATGTACTCTTCCCTGAAAAATAGGATAGATTTTAACTTCTGAAGAGTCACAGTGCATGTGAAAACAAGGAACATATGTGAATCAGTGGTGAGAGTGGGAGTGGGTGACTGGTTAGATTCACTTCCTCTCTAAGGACTTGTGCCTGTTCACCAGCCTTAAGCTGGGAAGCAGCAAAGTGGTAAATTTCTTCACGCCCCAGTTTAGACCAGTGATGGCGAACCTTTTGAGCTTGGCGTGTCAGCATTTTGAAAAACCCTAACTTAACTCTGGTGCTGTGTCACATATAGAGATCAACCAAAGGACTTGTATGCATGCATATAAGCATAACCAATGGACATAAGACACCGGGGGATAGGGGAGGCTAGGGGACTGTCAAAGGCGGGGGGGAAAAAAAGAACACATATGTAATTCCCTTTGTAATACTTTAAGCAATAAAAAAAAAAGAAAAGAAAAGAAAGAAAAAAAATTTTTTTTGATATTTGCAACCATAGTAAAACAAAGATTTATATGTTTGATATTTATTTTATATATTTAAATGATATTTAACAAAGAAAAATCAACCAAAAAAATGAGTTTGTATGTCACCTCTGACACGCGTGTCATATGTTCGCCATCACTGGTTTAGACCCTTGCATTCTTGGCAAATGTCAAAACTGTAAATGTTAAATTTGTGAATTCCAAGGAGTTACCAGGGGTTAGATAGTGACATTCTGCCCAAGAACTTAGGCAATCTGAATAAATTACCTGTTGCAGATTGTTTAACTAAAAACTTAATGTGCAAAATATTTTAGCAGATATTAACCTGTACAACTACTCATATTATCTGAATTTATTGAATGCTTACCATGTGCCAGGAACTTTACTATTCTATAAGACTCATCTCCTTTCCACCCTAAGAGGGTAGTTCATTTCTTACACTCATCATAGTAAAGAGGAAATCAAAGCATAGAAAAGTTAGTGACTTCTAGAAAGTGCCAAAGCAAAAATGTAACCTCAAGCTACCTTATGGCCCCACTTTTGTAACTCTTAAGGTAATATAACAAGTATATCTCATGTTTCCTGAAGTCAATAATGTATGAATCTTATATAATAAGAGCCTAGGTGGCGTCACATGCAACATCATCACAAGATGGCCACCACAAGATGGCTGGCAGGGGAGGGCAGTTGGGGGCAATCAGGCCAGCAAAGATCGGGCCTAAACCAGCAGTTGGACATCCCCCAAGGGGTCCCATATTGGAGAGGGTGCAGGCCGGGCTGAAGGACACCCCCCCCCCATCCCAAAACTTTGTGCACCGGGCCTCTAGTTTAATTATAATTATAAATACATATTATTTAGATTACCCCAAAACGATTTGCAGTTGTTAGAAAACTAGAGGCCCCTCTACCTGGCCTGCGGGGATCAGGTCAAAACCAGTTCTCTGACATCCCCCGAGGGGTCCCAGATTGCGAGAGGGCGGTTCTCTGGTGATGTACCCCAGAAACTGGCTCCCTACTCTCTGGTTCCTGGTGAGTCACCCGAGAACCCTAGCTGCCAAGTCACTGCAGCTCGGCAGCGCCTGCATTGAGCATCTGTTCCCTGGTGGTCAGTGTGCATCATAGCTACCGGTTGAAGCATCTGCCCCTTGATGGTCATTGCATGTTATAGCTACCAGTCAAATGGTTGATTAGGCTTTTATATAAATACTAGAGGCCTGTTGCACGAAAAGATTTGTGCAATAGGCCCTCCCTTCCCCTGGCTGCCAGCACTGGTTAACCTCCGGCACCCAGGACCCAGGCCTTTGCTCTGGCCAGAGCCGCCTTCAAGCCTTTGCTGCTTGGGCCTGAGCTGCCTTCAAGCCTTCGCTTCTCTGGCCAGAGCTGCCTTCAAGCCTTCGCTGTCCAGCCCGGACGCCCTGGGTTGGGTCGCACACAGGATGCCCGCCGCCCCGGGTTGCAGATAGCAGGCCCAGATGGTGGCGGGTCAGCGGGGATGGCGCTGTCCCACCCTGCCTGCAGTATGCAAATTAGCCGCCATATTTGTTGGCAGTTAATTTGCATATTGTGCTGATTAGCCAATGGGAAGCCTAGCAAAGGTACGGTCAATTACCATGTTTGTCTATTATTAGATAGGATGGATAGATAGATAATATTGAATGTTTCCATTATTGCTTTGTATCATTATCAATCCAAGAAATAATGGGTCATAGAGGTGGACATTGATGGGTATTTGATAATAACGTAAGAATAAAAAACTGAATAAATGTACCAGGTCCCGAATACTAATTTTGTTTATTGTTTAACACTATTACAGATGTTTCTCATTTTCACCCCCTTTGCCCACCTTTACCCCCTGCAGCCCCTCTCCCCTGGCTTTCACCACACATGAAAATGGTGTTTTCTGTGTTCATGGGCTATGCATATGTAATTTAAAAGGCAGATATTAAATTATTTATAGAAGCATACATTACTGAAGTAATCAATTTCTTGGAAGGAGATGTGTTATCCTTACAGTTTACTATATTGTTAGAGAAGCATGACAAGGCATTTTATAGCTTTATGAAAACATGATTTCATTTGCACGTACTTTTCAGTATTTTTTTAAAAAAAATGTTTTTCTTGATTTTTAGAGAGAGAGGAAGGGAGAGGAATAGAAAGATAGAAACATCGATAAGAGAGAAACATTATGGATCGGCTGCCTCCTGCACGGCGCCCCCTGGGGGTAGAGCTACATCTTGGGCAAGTGCCCTGACCAGAAATGGAACTGGCAACCTATTGGTACCTGGGTTGATGCTCAACTGCTTAGCCACACTGGCCAGGCAACTTTTCAGTATTTTTAAAATAACTTTTGGCATTAGTATAAAATATCTGAAGTATTTTCTTAATTGTTCTTATTTGTTTTGTTTGGATGAATGAATAGTGGATATTCATGTCTACAAAATGTTTGGCATAGATTACATAAAAGTGGTAGTCAAAGTATCTCCTTGTTATGGGTAAAGTTTTATGTATCAGGGTTTCGTCTCATTAATGAATTGGGTTTTCTACTTGCAGGTTGTGGTGGGATTTTCCTGGCTCCCAGTGGAGAGATTCATTCTCCAAATTACCCCAGTCCTTATAGAAGTAACACTGACTGTTCCTGGGTCATTCGAGCGGAAAGAAATCACCGTGTTCTCTTGAACTTCACTGACTTTGATCTTGAACCTCAGGACTCTTGTATTATAGTAAGTGGCACAAATTTCAAGCCTTGTCTAGAGTCAAACCTGGGTCAAAACATTGCCATATGAGCATATTTTGCAAATATATTAGTTATGAGTGTTTTGGACATCAAATCATAGGAAACCTACCAATTAGCAACTTAAAATATGAAGACAGTTATTTTTTACCTACATACAAACCAGGAGGTAGATAATCTCAGGGTTGTTTAGAACTTCAGTTTCTGCTCTACCATTCTTAGTGTGTTGGCTTTTTGTTTTGTGACCTCATGGAGCAGACCGTCCAACCTTGGGAGAAGGCAGGGAGGGGGGGTTAGAGATCAACCAAAGGACTTGTATGCATGCATATTAGCATGACCAATGGACACAGACATCAGGGCAGTGGGAGCTTGCCCTTGGGGACGGGAGTGGCCGTGTGTGTGTGTGTGGGGGGGGGGGGGGGGCGCTAATGGTGGGGGGAAGGAGACATGTAATACTATAAACAATTTTAAAAAATGACTGCAGCAATTCCAAACATTTTTTAATGAGTTCAAATCTGAGAAAAGGGAGAAGAAATAGCGTTAGTTGTTTCCATTTTATATTTTTTTCATCAAAAATGAAAATTTTTCATAGAAGCCCTTTTACATATCATTGTCCAAAATTGGCTGCAATAAAGGTTAGGTAAGTATAGTGGAATGGAAGGATGAATTTATCATAGCTACTTTAAATCAATTATTTTTAAGCCTCTAGGAGGGTTCTCCTTTTCTTGAGATCAGGATATTTGAACAAATGTGGCTGATAGGAAAGAATATATTGGGAGAAGGGTGTGAGAGGGAAGGGATATGGCCATTAGTTGTTTGGATGAAAGATAGGTTCTGTTACTGCCAACACCTGTACCTAATGCTATATGTTTAATGTGTGAGTAAGTGAGATTGAATTTTGAGATTTCTTTTTGGTTTTAATTTAAGTATTTTTAACAAAAGGTTTTCCACCTCTTATTTGTATTTTGTAACACTTTATTAAAATACCAACCAGATTCTCCTAGCTAATGGATATTTCTATTTTAGTTTCCTGACAGATTCTTATACAAACTCCAACTGGCTACCTTTCAAATTTAACTTAAGAAAAATCAAAATTGTTTTAGATTTTTCAAAGTAGTCCAGTCTAATGGTATAATTGTAAGTATTATTGTATAATATTAAATCATTAATGTACTTAAAAGTTCAGTTGAATTATGATTACATATTAACCTTCTAAATGAGTCTTCAGAATCTAAATTAGCAAAGCATTATACAAACTTATGGCAGGATATCTACTTTCTGTAATGGTAACTTACACCAACTCACTTGAAAAAGACAATTTAAAAACTTGGGATGATATTTAAAAACATCTTCCTAAGTGCAAGAAAGACCTCCCAAGTAGCGTGAAATTTCTGAGTTAATGTCAGAGGCCGACCTGAGCCTAGTACTGGGACTGCTTTTGCCTGTAGGGCATTTGCTGATCCAGAAGCAGGTAGCAACACTACGGAGAGCCTCTCAGGACAAAGAGGAGCGAAGTTCCAGTCCAGACCCTAAATAGGTTGGAGACCCTGGTAAACCATCCTAAAGCCTAGGTAAAATGAGAGTAAAACAGCCTTCACAGAGGCTGCTTCTTAGCTTCAAGTCACCTGAGTGGCCTCCAAAATCTCACGCCATGGAATAATGATGGGAACCCTGTACTGCTAGTGCATTTAAGCATTGAACATCCAGTAATTTAAGGGAGATAAATTCATCCTACATCTCATTTCTACCCATAATTTTTCATATACAATAGCCAGTGTACCATCATATATATGAGACGATAATATAACATAAATGCAATACAACATTAATAACAGACATTGGAAACAACACACTGATATGCCAGATACTAAAATTACCAGACACAAGTTGGTAAACAACTATAGTTACTAAGCTTAGGGAAGTAAAGGTAAAACTTAAAACTTTTAGCAAGGGTTGCAAACAATAAAAAGTAGCATTGAAAGAAAGAAAAGGAATTAACTGAACATTTATAAGTGGATAAATACAGTAGCTGAAATTAAATTCTCAGTGGAAGTTTTTTTTGCATATTAGATAAATTTTTTGCATAGTAGACAGAGATGAAGATAGAAATAGTGAACTGAAAGGTATATCAGAAAAACCTATCTGGCAAAAAGTATGGATAAGCAAAAGGATAAAAAAATGCAGAGGAGAGGTAAAGACACACAGAGGGTAGAGTTAAGAAGATATAACATACATTTCATTGTAATTCCAGAAGGAAAAGAGAGAAAAATGGAGCAGAATCAATATTTGAAGAGCTAATGACTAAGACTTTTCTAAAACTGATGAAAGACATCAACAAGACAAAAACAAGGATTCCAAGGAACCCAAACAGCCAAGCAGAATAAATAGGAATACATACTTATTAACAAACAAACAAAAACACTTAAAGATAAAGAAAAAAATGTTACATTCAGCCCGGGAGTGGGTGGGTGGGAGAACAGATTACCTTTTAGGAAGGGACAGACTCAGTGTTGACTTTGCAGTTGGGATAATTAGAAGCAAAAATGACAATGGATGATATTTTCAGTTTGAGGAAAGAAAATAATTACAAACCAGGACCTCTGCACTCTCTGAAATAGCCTGTAACGATGACGGCAAAATCAAGCATTGAAGCAGAAGAGGGGCCTTCAGAAGACGTGTGAATGGGCCAGAGACATGCTGTCTACCTCGTAGTGTTGCCTGCTGTGGGCATTTCCCCATCACTGTTCCCTCCCTCTGTATGGTGCCAAGTACAGTTTCATAAAGCCCATAAACCATAGAATTCAACGTACAATGGTGTGGGACTAAAACAAGACCTAGGTCAAAGGCACACCCAGCATGGATGCATCATTTCCCTCCCGTGGTCATGAGTAGGCTTTCCCCCCTACCTGAGATATAAATACACAGCCTGGCTTTTCTATTAGCCACTGCCTTATCTCAGCATGCAGCTGGGCTTGACTTAAACTGAAGTAAGAGGGAACAGATTGGAAAAAGTGAAACCTCAACTATGATCTGGTCATAGGCATGGAGATTGGAAAATAAACCCAAAGACAGGTGCTGGGAAGAGTCCAGTCTGGCAGATAAGGTCAAAACCAAACAGTATTAGTCCAAGCAAGTTGTTGGAATCAGAACATTCTGTATGAAGTAGTTGGAGTGTCCCCGCCAACTACAAATGGGGCATTCAGAAGCTAATGGCACTAAGCACTTGGGTAACACACTGATATACCAAGTGAATTACCCCAGCAGTCCCATGGTGAGGAAATCTAGCTCTGTGGTGGAGGGGACCTGAACTGAGTCGGTTTTACCACTTTCTAGCTGGGAGAAAGCTAATCATTCCACTTCAGTTTCCTTAACTAGGAAATGGGGGTAGTAATAACATCTGTGTCAGATTTGTTGTCGGGGTATTTGAAATTACGCACGTGACCTGCCTGTCACATAGAAAGTTCTCAATTAGTGCTCCCATAATCGTAATGACACTGATGATGAGTGCCCTCAGAGGCATGTTTGAGCAACACCGAGAAGGGGAAGATGTCCTGAGCTCCCAGAAGGGGCAGTGGCCTTAGGAGCCAGGACCTCCCACCTGTGGTCCTGGGCCTCAAGGTCTTCAGTAAAACAAGAGCCTGTTTATGAATCTTTGTCACAGCACAGTGCCAAGCATTTAATGTACCTAGGACCCAATAAATTATAATAATAATCAGGAGAAAACAAGAGTGACTCATTTAGGCCTGGAAGCCAGAGAAAGTTTCACACTGAAGATTCATTCTCTGGGAGAAATGTGGTAGCGGGGCCAGGAGAGGACACTGTAGGGAGAGAACGAGGGCAGTTGTGCACAGAGGTGTGAACACGCACAGACGTTTGGGAATAGGAAAGGAGAGCACTGTACTTGGAGTGAGCTATGTGTTGGAGAACATGTAGAGACCATGGGACTATAGAAGATGCCAAATTGGACAAACTCTTGTATGTTCTGTGAAGAATGTGAAATGAAAGCTTTCTATAAAACAGAGGAGTAATACACTCAAAACCATATTTTACAATGATAACAGACAGTTATTACAACACCGTTGGCAGAGAAAGATGGTATAAAGGCCGTTTCGGAAGCTATGAAACCGTGGGCAGTGGCCTTGGGGATGGAGAAAAAAGCCATACTGAATAACTCTTAGAATGAAATTAGAGGCTAATTCTGTGGTGGAGGGTGGGCTGGGTGATGAGAGGTAGAAGAGTTTAGACTATTCTCTTGAAGAATAGGTAATGGTGATGCCATTAACTAACTGAGTAAAAGGGCAGACTACTGAGTTTGGAACCTTTACGGAGTTCAACACGTGAATTCAGTGCTCCGCATGGGGTGTGAGCTGGACGTATCTATTTGAGGATAAGTTCTGTATATTTGGATGGTTATTCACACCACAGAGGTAGCTGTGTCCACTTATAGGAGAATTTTGTAAAGACAAAAGGGCCAAGTGAACTCTGGGAAACAGTTAGGGGCAGATGAAGGAACAGAGGAGAAGGAGACCGAGGAAAGGACACTCAGAGAGCGTGGGTAGAATAGGTTGAAACAAAACCATTGGATTTGGTCTTTGATGACTTTGTAAGGCCCAAGATGGTGTGTGTGGTAGTGGAAGACTCCAGACCTTCGCCCTTTCCCAGAATGATGGAAGTGAATGATTTAGAGGGAAGGCAAGATCAACGGAAAGTTATCTTTTTAAATATGGAGAAGCGTAAGCATATCAAAAGAGCAAGATGCTGGTGGAAAAAGAGCAGCTGAGTGTAAGAAGTAAATGGAATAACTGATGAAGGCATGTTATCAGGACAGAGACCTAGAGAAGAGACAGATTGATCCTATTGATTTCATGCTTTTAGAATGAGAAACTGGAACACACACCAACCATAAGCTATTTTTTTACTTGCAAATGTATTTATTGAAAATTATATAAATCATACGCAAACTAAATCATTTTTGTTTTTATAATTTATAAATCACCCGTATGAAAATATAAAGAAATGTGAAAAAGGACTGTTCAGGTAAATTGGGGCAGAGACCTGTATGGTTGCCAAGTGGACTCAGTTATGGAGATGGGAGGTGGGCAGAGGTTTGGAACCAGGCAGGCAATGTCCTGGCGAGGCTGGAGGCTTGGCTCCAACTTACAGTTAGTTGTCCAGGGCTTTATGAAGGCAGGCATTGAGGCAGCAGCCATCTATCCTTTACAGCTCGATGGACACTGGATGTGAAACTTAACTTACTGTCCAATATCTTACACAATATCTCTGCAGTTTCAGTTCATACCAAGCCAATCATTCATTCTGGAGACATGCAAGTTAATTTCATGGTCCTGTCGCTTATACAGAGTCACTGGCAAAGAGAAAAATATTCAGCTACCAATGATGTTCCCAGATAATGTTTGTGTTCATGGAATTTTTAATAGACCTCAAGTGCACCATTTAATACTGAGGCAAATTGTGCTTGGATGAGACCAGCATCAAGTGTGTTTTTTCCTCCACACTCCCATAACAATTTGGATTGTCAGAAACAGAAATATTAGCAGTCACTATTATTAATAATCATAAACACATAGATACATAGAATGTTAAAGTTGGAAAATGAGAGATTAGAAATAATTTACTGTCATCTCCTTATTTTTTAAAAAAGAAAACTGATGTTGAGATGGGTCAGCATCAATACAAGGTAGAAATTAATAGTAGGATCAGCCCTAAAATGCAAGCAAGTCTAAAGTAAGAATAAGTATTTTGGTAAAATATAAAAAATATGACCTATACAGGGAACTGGAAGAATAAAAGACAAGTAGAAAAATAGGGAGAGAAAATAAAATTAGGGTTACTTTAGAACATTGCGAATTCTCTTACAGATAAGCCCAACATAAGGAAAAGTGTTAGGATTTAACTATGCAGTGGACAGTGTCTGTGCTCTGAAGTGGGGTGGTCTGTGTCCCATCCGCCCATTCCGTCTTTGGTGTCAACTAAGTGCTGGGCACCAGGCACTAGTGTCTGGGGTTGGCCCCACCACTCACTCTCTCATGGCCTGGGGACCTTAGCGGGCTCGCTCACTTATAAAATCGAGTGCCTGGGGAACCCAAGCAGAAAGAGAGAAGCTAGGGAAGAGGATCCTGTTTAAGAGTCGTATTTAGAAAGAGGAGAACATGCTGGAGTTTGACGGAATGGACACTAAGGGTCAGGTGATGTCAGCAGTGGGTTCATTTCTGAAGTCACAGCCAGCCCCGCCCACACTAAACTTCTGGTCACCCCCTGGAGCGCACGTCCACCAGGCGTTGGTTAGAAGAGCAATTCCACCTGCCGCACGGAGGAGAGCTCCTCCTGTAGTTGGCCTGGTCCCCAGGGGTGCCGAGCGGAGGCAGGGTAACCCCACAGGCAGCCCCAAGCTATCACTCCTGGATTCGTGGAACTAAAGGCAAGGCTCAGCCAGTGGAAGAAATGAATGAAAACATTTATTTTTTTTATTTTATATTTTATTGATTTTTTACAGAGAGGAAGGGAGAGGGATAGAGAGTTAGAAACATCGATGAGAGAGAAACATTGATCAGCCACCTCTGCACACCTCCTACTGGGGATGTGTCTGCAACCAATGTACATGCCCTTGACCGGAATCGAACCAGGGGAAGGGAGAGCGATAGTTAGAAACATCGATGAGAGAGAAACATCAATCAGCCGCCTTCTGCACACCTCCTACTGGGGATGTGTCTGCAACCAAGGTACATGCCCTTGACCGGAATCGAACCAGGGACCTTTCAGTCGCAGGCCAACGCTCTATCCACTGAGCTAAACCGGTCAGGGTGAATGAAAACATTTAAATGGAGCAGTAAAACACACAACTTCCATCCCCTCTATATAACCCGTAGCAGCAGACTTTGTATTCCAAAGACGCCGATCATTTGATGGATGGCTGAATTAAGGAAAAGGGGCATTTTTTGCTGCCTCCACTCTGTGATGGGCAGTGGGAAATTGCAGGTGACACAGTTGGGAATGTGCTGTGTACAGTTCACTTCCTGGCACAATTATTGATAGACATTCTCACTATTTTGAGCCACATGAGAACTTAGATAACATCGCAGACGTGTGTTTTCTAGAATTACAGTTTGCCATAGTGAAAAAAGAGAGACACTGAATCTTCTGACTTCTATTGAAATGGCAATGGCATCATGGGGTCCTAACGACAAAGCTGGACTTGCACTCAAGTTTCAACAAATTTGGTGATAATGTTTGTTCCATCCCTTTGCAGTGGCCAGTTTAATTAACCCCGGGCTCCTGAATGACACACATTGTGAGCAGTTGTTGCTGAGGCAGCAGTGGGAGCACTGGCGAGGCAGGACTCTATGGTCAACGTGAAAATGGCTCCATTATGTTCCCTTTCAGGAAGGCTGTTTTAAGGTGACCTCCGACTGACAGTTTAATTGCTTAATTAGAGTCTCTCTTCTGAGCCTCACATTCGCATGGCCCTGCAAGAGCTTATTGATCCCTGGGACACGCTGCCTGTAGTTCCCTGTGAGAGCAGGGAGAGAAGTCAGTTCAGCAGCACCCGTGGCCCCGGGAGCCTGCAACCTCTGAGTTCTGCATCCGCTTTGCTCAGCACAATGGAATGTCTGCCTTGTGAGAACCAGTGAGAAAGAGAGAAAAGCAAGCAGACCACAGTCCAGAGCCAGGCTCTCATTTGGAGAAAACACTCACTCACTAGGGCTGACGGAGCCTAGAACAAAGAAAGGGCCCAGGATGACCAGCCGGTTTCTGTTCCACAGCTTTTTGTACTGATCCAGGAGGAAGAAAGCAAAGGGTCTGGTTAGAACTGAAGAAAACCAGATGCCCCCCACCCCGACCCCAGAGCTGCAGGGTCTGTTTTTACGAACATTGTTTGACGATAAGGTGCAGGGTGGAACAGTGCAAACACTGACTGCAATTTCCACATTTTGTTTTATTTTTTTAAGACACTACCCAAGACGTGTTTCCTTTTAAAACATTGATCATTTTCAAAACAGATCAAATAGACACAGGAATAATAGAACTCTGGGCTTTGAAGAGACAGTGGAAACAACTCTTCCTTAAATATTTATTGTTTTACAAATAATCCAAGAGAGAAATCAATCTCCTCCTCCTCGCCGCCTCCCGCCACCCCCCTTATTTCTTCCCTCTCTCCTTCACTCCTCACCACAGAAAATTTACTTTCCATTTGAAAGTTGAGGATGGTTTCTGACCATCTCTTTAAAACGTTTGTGACTTACTTTTGATAACCTGCTTAGCCCTTTTGCACTCCAGCTCCAACGCAGGCACCAGACGCTGCGCCAGTATTTACATCCCAAAGCAAAGAACAGTGGAAGGGAGGCCGCGGCTCTCAGTCAGTGGACCCGGGCTTTGTTTTGCTTTGCTTACAAGTCAGCTCAGAATCTCCTTACAGGCTTGTTTCTTTCGAGAATAAAATGAATTTCTTGGATTTTTTTTTTTGTATTAACATTGGAGTCACTGCTTAGAACAGTTGCAAATTCTTAGACTTGTAGTCTCCTGTAAAATTTGAAGACTGAGTGTGATAATGCAGAACAAAGGACCACGAGTGACAATGTCCATGCGGTGAGTGACTACACATTTCACTTGGTACTAATTTCAGGGCAGGGTAGCTGGAAAGTACCACCGACAGGAAACTGATGCTTCCTACTTCCCACCCAAAAGAAAAGCTGCTAGAGTGAGTAATATTTTCCTCTCTGTCCTCACATTTATGACTCTAACAGCTTGGATAATTTCCTGAGGGATTCCCTTCCCTATCACTTGATATTTCCTCTATCATAGAGCAGTTCTCATTCCAAAAATAGAAATTCCATCAGCAGCTATCCTACCAGATTTAATGTGTGAAAATATTTCATGCATTCTCACCCTCAAAAAGGACTTTGCACCTTCATGGGCATGATCTATTCTGTAGCCTAAATATTTTATTCTTCAGCACATTTTTTACCCTGGTAAGTTTTAAGGCAATCTAAAGCAGTGGACACGTGCTGCAAGGAGTTCAACTTGAAGTAAAGAGTAAATATCAGAGTGAAAGCCAAGTTACAGCAGGGGCAAGGTGAGGAAAGAGGCCGTGCTGCACCAGAAAGTTAGGCTGTGGTTAGAAAAGGACAGGTGTGGATGTCTATCTGAATTCAAGAATAGCATTGAGTGTAGGAATCAGGGATATAAGTTTCCATTTATTATTGGTCCAGGCACTGCACACTTTGTTACATAGTCTGCTAAACTAGCCATGCTGGGAATCCATCCCATGCATGTTCAGTGGGAAGGAATGCGAGGTGCCAAGCACTCTGAAGTCCACAGGGGCCCCAAAGAAGAATTTCTCAAATGCCACTAAGGATGCTTTATTGTAGGCCTGGATAAGTGAGAGGAGACTTCCATTCCACTTCTAGAGCTCCCATAATTATCTCTCTAGGAAGCCATGGACATCTCATTTAGCTTCGTTGATTCATAGTCTCAATATTCTATCCTCAATGGATGATACTTGATTTTGTCTTTCCAGTAGGTTTAATGATAACTGATCAGATGTCAGAAGGATGGGATCAGATGGATACTGTTTCTACACTCCTCAGTGTGTGACTGTGAGCAAGTTAATTACATGTTTTCTGAGCCTCAGTCTTACCAACTGAAAAATAAAATTGTAAGAAGGATTGAATTTAAAAAAATATTTTTATTGATTTCAGAGGGGAAGAAAGAGGGAGAGAGAGAGATAGAAACATCAATGATGAAAGAGAATCATTGATTGGCTGTCTCCTGCACGCGCCACACTGGAGCTTGAGCCCACAGCCCAGGCATGTGCCCTGACCAGGAAAGGAACCACCGAGCCATGCCAGCTGGGTTCTTTCCTTTCTTCATGACATATAAATTGCGTAAGTTTAAGGTGTACAACACATTGATTTGATGCATGTATATATTGCAATATGATTGCCGTTACAGGATTAGTTAACACCTCTATTGTGTCACATAATGTCATTTTTTTTTTGTGGTGGGGATAATTCAACTTTTCAGTTATAGAGGGACTAGACACCTGGTGCACAAAATTCATGCATGGGTGGCGGGGGGACCCCTGACTCCTAACCACTCCCCTGCCTGCCTGCCTGCCTGCCTGATCGGCCCTAACCACTCTCCTTCCTGCCTCATTGCCCTTACCTGTCTGCCTGCCTGCCTGATCACCCCCTAACTACTCGCTTGCCTTCCTGGTCATCCCTAACCACTCTGCCTGCATGCCTCATCGCCCCTAAGCACTTGCCTGCTTTCCTGATCACCCCTAACCACCTTTGCCTGCCTGATCACCCCTAACCACTCTGCATGCCTGTCTTTTGCCCCTAACCACTCTCTCTGCCTGCCTCATTGCCTCTAACCGCTCACCTGCCTGCCTCATCGCCCTTAACCACTCTACCAGCCTGCCTGATTATCCCTAACTGCTTGTCTGCCTGCCTGATCACCCCTAACCACCTCTGCCTCAGCCCCGCAGTGGCAGTTTCATCTGGAAGGATATCTGGAATGACATCTGGAAGGTCCTTTAGCTGTCCAGTCTAATTAGCATATTACACTTTTATTATTATAGATAATTTTTTTTAAATACATTTTATTGAGGTTTTTTTTTACAGAGAGGAAAGGAGAGAGATAGAGAGTTAGAAACATCGATGAGAGAGAAACATCGACCAGCTGCCTCCTGCACACTCCCCACTGGGGATGTGCCCGCAACCAGTGTACATGCCCTTGACCGGAATAGAACCCGGGACCTTTCAGTCCACCTCTGCCTCAGCCCCGCAGCGGCAGTTTCATCCGGAAGGATATCTGGAATGACATCTGGAAGGTCCTTTAGCTGTCCAGTCTAATTAGCATATTACACTTATTATTATAGATAATTTTATGCACATATACTTCAAAATCATTTCAGTGAATTTCATCATTTCGTAAGTGTGTTACTTTGATACCTTCTAGAATATCCACAAATGAGTTAAAAAGAAAAAAGTAATAGTGCAGAAAATGAAAATAGAAGAGTATTCACATATATTTATAGTTTATTTGCATGAAAAGCTCAATGTTGAAGCATTGTCATACCTTGGGAATTGTAAAATATGCTGTGTGTTTTGCTTGTGAATTAAAACAGTTTTTGCTTACTCCAGATTTTAATAATTTTAGCCCACACATTTAGTTGGTTTATTTTCTGCATGAGCAAGATGAAAGTTAATAAAACAAGAAGATAGGAGATTCGGTAGATATATACCCCTTCCCCCCATTTACTCTCCAATAAGCTGAGTGAATACATTCCAGTTCCTAGAAGTGAAAATACAAACATTACTGAGGGAGCTATGTTCATTTCCCCCCTCAGTCATGTGCTTTGGGCAGTAAGTAATGACTGTGTCAGTAAGGTGATCACAGGTCACTCTGATAGCCTGGGTTTTGGTCCTAGAGGAGGGGCTGTGGGCTGAAGTGCTATATGTACTGCATCCCTGTCAGTCCTTGTTCTTTAGTTCTCAAGCAGAGACCAGTGATTGCTTGTCTTTATTTAGTGCAATTTTTAAAGTATTGGGATGCTCGGCTTTCCTTTTGTATTGCATTTTACATTTTCCCAAAGAACACACTGCACAGTGGCTATGGTTTGAATTGAAGGGGACACGTGAAGCAGGGGGAATTTCTGGCTGCTGTGGTGATTGAGACCAGATGTGATGAGGTTCCACACCAGGACACCAAGAGGAGGCCCTGCATGGGAGGTGGTGGGAAGGCATCTAAGAGATATACCAGAGAGAGAATGCACAGAACACAGCATCCTCTGGATGGGGGGCAGGGGGTGGTGGTGGGAGAGATCTAAAATGGCATTTTCTGAGGCAAAAAAATAAAAGGAAAGGAGGAATTAGGAGGAGAGGGAGATGACCTAGTTTGCGATGTTCACTTTCAAAGCTTATGGGACCATACAAGCCCTGAGGTCTGGGATGCCATTGGATACATGAGCCTGGAGCTTGGAGTGGGGTCTATTTCCATTGTAGATATTGGTCACCTAACAAATACCTTGGAGATCTTAAAACAGAAGCATATCCATTTGACTTGACACATTCCTGACAGGCAACAAAAGGCAGATTAAGTGCCATTAATACCCATCTGGCTCAGATACTGCAGTACTGTTATGTGAATAGCATTTTGTTATGTCTCTGTATGTGATCATTTACATGTATGGCTGGCTAAACACTAAACACTTAAGCATTTCAAATATGTATGTTATTTTAAAAGTTCACATGCTCCTCATATTATATTTTTAAGATACAGAAAAGAAGAAATAAGAAATTGGTGCCATCCATATATTTCAACACAGAGACAAACTATTAAAAGTTTGGCTTATTTCCTACACAAACATATACATACAAACACACACATGCAGATTTATACACACATAAACATAGATAGTTGAGGAAATACTGCACATCATTTTGTATCCTGCCTTTATCACTTAGCATTACTTAATATATTTATTCTTAAAAATATTATCTTTGACTATATAATCCAATCATATGGACATACCAGATTCAGTTAGCCATTAGCTTACTATTTTCCACTTAGATAACATTGGGCTTTTTCTTCTTATTATAAAAATACTATGAAGAGTGTGTTTATATGTGAAGCTTAGTCTACATTTCCTATTATTTCTTTTATATAAATTCTCTTCTTTTTAAAAAATTTACCTTTATTGTTGAAAGTATTACAGATGCTCCCTTTTCCCCCTATTGACGTCCTCCACCCTACTCCCACTGCCTGCCCCAGACCTTTACTGCACTATTGTCCATGTACATGAGTTATGCATATATGCCCATAAGTTCTTTTGGTTAATCTCTTTCAGCGTGCCACCCCCCATTCTCTTTTCTTTGGAATTAATAATATGAAATTATGAAATATTTTAGGTATATGGTAAAGTACAGTCTACATAATGCATGTAAAGTATATAATGAACAAAAACATCCCACTGTCCAGACTTGCCAAATATTAATATTTTTCCATATTTGTTTCAAATCCTTTTTTTCTACAAAAGAAATAAATTGCTAAAAAGGCAGCAAAGTCCCATGTGTAACCCACACTGATACCATTTCCTGCCCCCAGTCCTAGAGGAAACCACTTAAGAGAATTTGGGTTTATGATTCTCATGGCTATTTTTTTTATTAAACTATAGTTTACATACAACATTATATGAGTTTCAGGTATAAAGCATAGTTATTCTTACGTCTTATACCTTATAATATGATTACCACAATAAGTCTGGTAACTATCTGTCACCATACAAAGTTGTTATGATATTATTGACCATGTTCCCTGTGCTATGCATTACATCTTCAAGACTTATTTATTTCATAACTGAAGGTTGTACCTCTTATTTCTCCTTCCATTTTTTCACCCACTCCTCCACTCTCCTTTCCTCTGGCAACCATCAGTTTGTTCTCTGTATCTATGACTCTGTTTCTGTTTTGTTTTTGTTTGTTTGTGTGTGTTTTTCAGATTCTATATTTAAGTGAAATAATACAGTATTTGTCTTTTTCTGTCTGACTTATTTCACTTAGCACAATATCTGCTAGGGCCATCCACATTCATCAATCAATGGACACCTAGGTTGCTTCCATATCTTGCTTATCCTTTACTAGAGACCTGATGCACAAAATTCGTGCAACAGTAGGCCTTCCTTGCCCCGGCTGCTGGTACTGGCTTCCCTCCAACACCCAGGACCCAGGCTTCCTTCCAGCCATCAGCAGCATCCAGGACTCAGGTTTTCTTTTGGCCACCACAGGCACCTGGGACCAGGGCTTCCCTCTGGCCGCCAGCAGGCACCCAGGACCCAGGCTTCCCTTGCAGCCCCAACTTCGTCTGGAAGGTCACTGGGAAGGACGTCTGGAAGGACGTTTGGTCTAATTAGCATATTATGCTTTTATTATTATCTACTAGAGGCTCAGTGCATGAGATTCGTGCACGGTGGTGGGGAGGTTCCTCAGCCTGGCCTGCACCCTCTCACAATCCAGGACCCCTAGAGGGATATCTGACTGCCAGTTTAAGCCCAATCCCACTGCAGGATTGGGCCTAAACTGGCAGTCGGACATCCTTCTTGCAATTCGGGACTGCTGGCTCCTAAATGCTGGCCTTCCTGCCTGCCTGATCACCTCTAACCATTCACCTGCCTGCTTGATCACCCCTAACCCCTCTGCCTACCTGCCTGATCACCTCTAACCACTTGCCTGCCTGCCTGATTACCACTAATGGCCTCTGCCTCAGCACCCACCTCTGTGGCTTCATCCAGAAGGACATCTGGAATGATGTCTGAAAGGTTGTTTGGTTTTCTGGTCTAATTAGCATATTACGCTTTTATTATTATCCTATCTAATAATAGACAAACATGGTAATTGACCGTACCTTCGCTATGCCTCCCATGGGCTAATCAGCATGATATGCAAATTAACCACCAACAAAGATGGAGGCTAATTTGCATACTGCAGGCGGGGCTGTCAGCGTGCGACACTGCCCACGGGACCCGGAGCCTGGACCCCTGACCCGGCGAGGCAGGGCTGGCAGTGCACGAGGCTGCCCTCGGGATCCAGGCCCCGGACCCCTGGTCTGGAGAGGGAGCAAAGTGGTGGAGAAGGGAAAGAACCCAGGTGGCAGAGGAGGGAGGGAGCCGAGGGCTAAGTGGTGAAGGAAGGGAGCAAGGCAGTAGAGAAGGGAGCAAAGCCTGCCTCGGTGGGCTTCGCTCCCTTCTCTGCTTCACTGCGGTCTCAGGAAGCCCTATTCTTGCAGGAATAGGCCTGAGGAAGCCCTATTCTTGCAGGAATCTTCCTGCAACGGGCTTCTAGTAGATATATAAAAAGCCAGTGACTGGAATGCCATGTGGGCCTCTCTACAGGGTGTGTCATAACACAGAGCTAGCTTCATCAGAGCAAGCAATATAGAATGGAAAAGAGTGTGAGAACAGGAGGGAGAGTGCTGGCAAGTCGGAAGTGTCCATCTTCCATCACCTAATCATGGAAGTGGCATCCTATTACTTTTGCTTGTAATCTACTTATTAGAAACAAGTCACTAGGACCACTCCCCATGCCAGGGGAGGAGATTGCACAAGAGCATGGATGGATGGAGCCAGGTCATCAGAAGTTGCAGCCCCCATAGTCCCAACTGAGTAATTTCCATGGATTATGGCTCCTACTCAGGCTCCTGCTGCAGCAACATGGCTGGACAAACCTCCGTCCTTCGGACTTTTTGTTTTTGCCTCCATAGAGCTCCAGTTTCCTCCCACGAAGCCTTATTCATTTCTTAAATAGCCATGTAGCTCTCCCCCATCTCACTTTAGTAGTAGAGGCTGGTATTAAGTACTTAAAACATACCAGGAACTATCCTAAGTACTTTATATCTTTTAACTCATTTCATTCTGATGAACAATATGAGCTGTGTGCTCATGTCCATTTCATTTTACAGGTTTGGGAGCTGGAGGTTAGAGAGGTGAGAAACTTGTGTAAAATAATATTTAAAAAAGCACACAACCTATCTCACAACCATTCTCTGAGAGCTTGTGAAGGTGTTTTGTTATATAAAGAGTTTTTCTCTCTAAAAGAAATTCTGGCACTGGCATCTAAATAATGCATCCTGTAAAATAATGCATATTTCTCTGAGCATTAAGTGATATGGTAACAGAAAGGGTTCCTTTTGCTTAGCTCCTTTATTTTCTCAAATTCCCAGTCCTTAGGACTCTGACCATAGGCCTCTATAAATATCCTCAGAAAGGGATGCTAGTCTCTGCCTCAGTTTTCCTCCCCACATCACTTTATGCTAGAGATGACATGTGTGAACTTGGAAAAGGGGCTGGTGTTTACCTAGATCTCCTTAAGATTTTAAAGCATTAGTGTTAAAATTCATAAATGATTGTGTTGGTTTTAACTCTGGATAGAATTTAGGACAGAGATTTTCAACCTTTTTCATCTCACTGGACACATAAACTTAATTGCTAAAATTCTATGGCACATCAAAAAATACATTTTTTGCTGATCTGACAGAAAAAAGTATAATTTTTATTCATTCACACCAGACAACTATTGCTGTGTTGCCTATTGTCATTTCTTATTTGACAATCTAAGGGAAAAGGTCAGTGCCTGTGACTAAATAGTCAAGTATTGCATGTTTTAAAATTTCTTGTGGCACACCAGTTGAAAATCGCTGGCTTCGGGTATGGATGGTTCCTGACAGTACTGCCTACTCGGCCTTGGGGATTGGTCTGATGTCCTCCGCCCACCTTCCGCTTTCCATGTCCTCTCACGGCCAGAGAAAGGCTGGTACAGTCAGTGAGAAGGCATCTGGGAGCAGTGTGTGTGGCCTGTGCTCTGGGATTGGACCTTCCTCCATTGCCCTTTGGGACCAGAATGTAGAAAGCCTGCCCAGAAAGCAGCCCCAACTGACCTCTAACCCACTGTGAATAGCCTCCTTTACCCACAGCCGTGTCTGCTATGCATTACACACTCTAATCCAAGAGAGGGGACAGTTTTTTCTTAATCTGGGTTTTTCTCAATCTTATCCTATTTTGGGGGGCTGTAGACTCCTGTATGCATTTATTTATTTGAACACCAAACATTTGTAGCCTGTGACATGCACGTTCTTTTCCTTTAAAAAGTCTCCTGTTTATACAATAAAATTAAGGTTTGATATTATGAATATGTATTCTGGTATCTGGACATTTTACAGAACTCTGGGTACTTTCTAACGAGACCAACTTTTCTGTTAAAATTAGATTACCACTTGACTAGATCTGCCTGTTTTCAGAGCCCCTGTAGTGTTAACTCTCAGAAATACTGGCTACTTTTTCTCTGGTGGATTCAACTTTAAAATTTTATTTTACTAACATCAGATCAGAAAAATCAATTCCCAGGTCTAGAAAACTCTCAGCAGTAGGCTTCAATAAGAATTCTACATCTATAAGTTATATGACTACACATGTAGCTAATAGCAGTATAATTTGCTAGCTTTTTCTGGGGCACTAATTGGAAGTAAGGAAAAATGCATATTGATAATTTTCATGACCTTAGAATTTTAAATAAATAGGAATAAGTTTCCTATATTTTCTTCCTTGCATTTTTCCTTACAATTTTAAAATTAAAAGTTAAGCTGATTTGATATTATAAGTGAAACAACACTCTTAAATAAAAGAATTGCTATTCTAAACTACTTAAAAAAATTAACTGTCTCCTTGATAACCTGAGGTATTATACTTTTATATAATAACAATTAGGTACATATAACTTAATAATTCTAAAAAGCATTTTATTATTATTATTATTTTAAATCCTCACCCAAGGATATTTTTCCATTGAATTTTAGAGAGTGGAAAAGAGATGGAAAGACAGAGAGAAATATTGATGTGAGAGAAATGCATCAATTGGTTGCCTCCTGCACACACCCAACCAGGGCCCAGGCTGGGGAGGAGCCTGCAACAGAGGTACGTGCCCTTGATTGGAATCGAACTTGGGACCTTCAGTCCACAGGCCAGAGCTCTATCCACTGAGCAAAACCAGCTAGGGCCTAAAAAGCATTTTAAAGAGGAGTAACATGATATAATGTAGAAATTGGAGAAAGAATTAAGTTCCTGACTCTTGGATCACTAGCTCCCATTGTCACTAGCCTCCATTGTCACTCACCTCCGTTGTCACTAGTCTCCATTGCACCAGCTTCCATTGTCACGAGCTCCCATTGTCACTAGCTCCCATTGTCACTAGCCTCCATTGTCACTAATCTCCATTGCACCAGCTTCCATTGTCACGAGCTCCCATTGTCATAAGCTCCCATTGCACCAGCTCCCATTGTCACGAGCTCCCATTGTCACGAGCTCCCATTGTCACCAGCCTCCATTGCACCAGCTTCCATTGTCCCTAGCTCCCATTGTCCCTAGCTCCCATTGTCACGAGCTCCCATTGTCATGAGCTCCCATTGTCACTAGCCTCCATTGCACCAGCTCCCATTGTCATGAGCTTCTATTGTCACTAGTTCCCATTGTCACAAGCTCCCATTGTCACGAACTTCCATTGTCACTAGTTCCCATTGAATAAGACAGTACTTAATAGTTAGCACACTTGTTAAGTCTCACTTTAATCATTTTTTAAGAATCACATGGTATTGAGGACTAAGTTAGAATGTGAAAGTTCTACAGTGTGAATCATGTTTAGGGTGCCATTGGTATATACTTTTGATTTGGGGAAATTTGGGATCCTTCAACTTTGGATCCATTCCTTGTGAAGCAATGCTTCTGCCATATGAATTCCTGCAAATCCAAGGTCTCTGAGGTTGGGGTGGGGGGGGGGCTGGAAAACATGGAGACCCCCTGGAAGATGTGCCCTCTCAAAGGATTGCAGGCACTGCCTCCTTCATGTGACTTCCTGAAGTTTCCAGCTTTGACTTTCTACATTACTCTTTTTTTTTTTTCCTTAAGAGGATTGCGATCATTCAGAGAAAAAAAAAGAGAGTTTAGGAACAATATCCATTCACTCACTAGAGCTCTGACTTTAGGGAGGAATAAAGGAGACTAGAAGAATCTTGCTTTTGTAAGTTCGTGGATTTGTAAAAATACCCTGAATTGTGTGTTGTTGTTACTTGGGTATGTCTATAAACTTCATAGAACCCTAGTGTTCCACTAGAATTTAAGAAATGTTCTATATGAACAAAGAAACAAATCACCTTAAGAGAAGCAAGTAGGCATGACCAAGAATCAATTGGTATTCTTTCCCAGACCCTGTAACCCTGGACATTCTAGAAGGTAGTCTCTAGAGCAAGTATTAATATAACATTACTGAAATCCTAGGTCATTATAGTTATCACCTTAGAAAAGTAGAAAACCAAGTATAGAAATAATAAAGTCTTTAATTAAACCAATGATGATAATATTGGAAAGTAGGGTTAAGTGTAAATGTCCTAAGAAGTTCTGTAATATGCTTTATACATTATTTTGACTATTTTTTAAGGTGTCCAAACTGTTAAAAAATAAAATAAAAAAGCAATCAGACTAGATTAGAAAGTATATTTTGAATTGGTTAAGAAAATGTAAGCTCGGCTGGTGTGGCTCAGTGGTTGAGCATCGACCTATGAACCAGGTGGTCATGGTTTGATTTCAGGTCAGGGCACATGCCTGTGTTGAGGGCTCAACCCCCCATAGGGGGCATACAAGAGGCAGCCAATCAATGATTCACTCTCATCATTGATGTATCTCTCTCTCCCTCTCCCTTCTCTCTGATATCAATAAAAATATATTTTAAAAAAGAAAAGAAGATGTAATCTAGAGTTTAATCTATCTTTAAATGAATAAAAATCAGTTTTAATGTTTATTTGTGGGATATATAGATCTAAAATTTGACCATTAATTTAAAAAAATAAAATAATTTCTGCATCAGAATCACATTTATTTAAAATTCATTATTGTAAAATCTTTAGCCCCCCTTGTGAGAAAGTTACAAACTCTATAAATGTTTGATTCACATACTTGTATAAATTCAACTGAGAATAGCCTCCTAATTATATTCATGCTCTAAAAAGAAGATTGATTTTAATCATGACTAGATATTTAGTTATTGATGTATCCCTTCCTTGTATTAACCCCTTCCCCGGCAGAAACGTGTATACACGTTTTCACAAAATGTTCTTTTTTCAGTCGTCAACGAGTATACTCGTCTAAAACTTTACCTTCAAAAACCAGCTACATACGTACCATTCTAAATAATTTCATCTAGAAACTTTCTGAGGAAATACTATTCTTAACCACAAAAATGGGAAGAAAAAATAATTACAAACTGTTTTCATAACCAGCATCAAAAATACTATATAGAACCAAAATAAAAAAATTAGTCTGAAAAAGAAACGTTTTTAACAAAAAAATTGTTGGGGAAGTGGTTAAATCCATGAACGTTAAAATTTTTCCTAAGATTTTCTTATTATATATAAATGACATTTTTTGAGTGAAACATCAGAACTTTAATTTCATATTTTAATTCCACTCTGACAGTTGGCCAGTTAATGCATCTATTCCACTCAGTTGGTATCTTGCATTTGATAAAATGAGAGTTTCAGTTCTGTGCTCTAGAATTTAGCTGTTTGTTTCCACATGACCTGCTCCCTCACAGGAACATGTGACTTGGCCACATTATTTGGGCTCTTTGTGCATCAGATGGAGGGATTCTTGGGAGGAGAAAATGGGATAAATGTACGTAAAGGGCTGAGTCCAGTTCCTGGCACATAGTAAGCACTTAATGAATAGTTGCTATTATTATTGTCACTCAAAGAAAAAAGACTCATTTACCACTGGTTTACACATAAGAGCATTAAAATTTCACACAGAGTTCCAAGGAAATGAGCCAACTTCAATTTCACAAACCAATACAGCAATTTTGAGTGCATGTAATGAAAACTCTATTCCATTGATAAGTATGGGAGGTCACCTAGTTCCAGCATAGTACTGAGTGGGCACAGAGCCCAATATATTTTCTTAATTTTTGAGATAATTTTCTAAATTAAACTCACATCACTATATCATTTGGATGAACTCTGTCATTTCTCTTCCTTCTTAACCATGACCGTCTGAAGAACAAAAAGTGCTAGCAAATGTTGGGTTTCTGAAAACTAATGGTGACTCATCATTGCTTTTCATCAGTTGCTCTTGAATTCATTCTTGCATCAAACATTTTCAGTACATGTTGTGGGTATGACCTATGATGTGGCTACCTTGGGGTTAGAGGAGGAAGGAGGGTTGTGAGAGCGATGGTGTTTATGAAGACATCCGGGGATCTAATAGTGCTTCTGGCAGAGACTCTCCTACTGAAATCACTAGCATGTCCCTAGGAACGGCCGAAGACTCAGACATTCCCATGAAACTGTGTCACACGACAACAGAGTAAAGCATTTGATCTGGCAAATGTTTTGTTTTCTACCATCTCACTAATCTGCAGAGAGTCCACAGAACATAGGCCTTTTAGCTGAAAGTATGAAGTTCTGAACTATTATTTTCCCATTGTCTTTCTTTGTAGGCATACGATGGTTTAAGCTCCGCAACTACCCGCCTTGCCCGTGCTTGTGGAAGACAGCAGCTGACTAACCCCATCACCTCTTCAGGAAATAGCCTCTTTGTGAGATTTCAGTCTGGCCCTTCTAGACAGAGCAGGGGCTTCCAAGCTCACTTCAGGCAAGGTAGGTACAGGGTGGGTCTCTCTGAGGCACCAGCCATCTCTCCTTAAGTGCCTCTCGGTGCTACAATAAAATGAAACCAATCCTTAGAAATTGGTCCTGGCTTTCTACTGCATATGCAACAACTTAAATAGAACCAAGGAACTATGATTTGCAATTATTCCATTAATTGATCCTTTCAATTTACCATTGTCTAGCTTGGCGCCATCTTCCTTTGGATCTCTGGAACTCTCCGACAAGTTTTCAGAATAATACCTACAAGCAGCTTTAATACTAGAGATATGATTTCTAAGTGTCTATCCAAATTCTTTTGTCCATAGATAAATTACGTAACATTTATACAAGGTTGTATATCCAAAGGAGATAAACCACTATAAATTCTCTATACTAATAAAAGCCTAGGTGGTCCTCCTGCCCTTGCATATGACATTGGCATAAGATGGCCGCCACAAGATGGCCACACGCACAGCGGAGGCAGGGCCTGGTGGCCACTCTGCGCGGTGAGGCCTGGGGGTTCCGCGGCTCTGTGAAGCACAGAGGAGGCCGGTCCCGATGTCTCCGTTGCCTTGTGCAGAGGAGGTGGGTCCTGGCGAAAGAGGCAGGTTGTGGCAGGGGAGGGCCATCAGGCTGGCAGGGGAGCAGTTAGGGGGCAATCAGGCAGGCAGGCGAGTGGTTAGGAGCCAGCGGTCCTGGATTGTGAAAGGGTGCAGGCCGGGCTGAGGGACACATATCCCCGCCCCCGTGTGTATGGATTGAATATACTGGGCCACTAGTAAACTTGCTTGTAATGTAGAGTCATATTTTAACCCTTGAATCTTGCCACTGTCCACCTGCCAGTGTTGTTTTCCATTGTTTTTGTTCTTAAATCACCACTTTCCAGTTCTTCTGACCTTTTTATTCATTGCCTTTAATCTAGTAATTCTTAGAGATCAATCCTTTACCCCACCCTCAGAGAGGGAACCCAGAACAAGAAGGGGGGTTGTGAGTTGGCTTCTGCAGGCCTCTGATTTTATTCAGATGACCTTTGTCATTTCAAATAAGTTTAGTCTGCTTGGCCACTTGTCTGTTTCAGTGCGCTTGCTTGCATTCTAAAGTAGAGAGCCCTGGCTAGAGAGGTTCTGGATCGAGGTCTCCCAAAGATACACTGTACACTTTGGAGCAAGACAGGCTGAGTAAATCAACCATTCTCTGTGTTTCCAAAAAAAGAACAATTTCTAAATACATTTTCCCCATTTAATTAATCACTTTGCTTTGCTTCGGAGTGAAAAAAAAAAGTCCCCAGTGGATCTTCTCTTGGACTATTAGATCAGCCTCCTCAATCTCACCATCCTTTCTCCATCCTCCTTCAAGGTGAACTCTCAAAACCTCGTTCTGATCGTGCCCTTGAAAGTGACAATATCTGTCCGGCTGCACTGCTAGGCCCTAGGGAATGGAGCCCGAGATCCTTCAGATGGTACCCAAGAGCCCGGGAACCTGCTCTGATCTTTTATTCGGTGCCACTTCCAACTCCCCCCAGGGCCCCACACTTGGAGTGAGTCTGTGTAGATGCCGTCCTTACTGTCCTCTGTGTTCAGGCTGCCCTCCCCCAGAACTACCCTTTCTCACCCCCAATTCCTCCTCCGGCCACTATCTCCCCGTGACACTCCTCTCCCACTCTCACGGGCAGCAGCCTCTCCCTCTCCGCATTCCCATAGAGGTTTGCACTGCTCTGATAATCCACAGCCATTCTTGTGAAGTCTTGTTCAATTGCATATTGATTTTCCTAGAAAAAAAGGTGTCCATAAAACGATTATTTCTATACCTATAATTATGAGTAGGCAGAGCAAGTGAATCAATGCCAGAGTTTTTTTGAGTGATTCATTCAATTCATAGCCATTTAATCTGCTGTTCTGTGTGGCTCCCCACTTCCTGCAATTGAAGGAAATGCTTATAAATGTACAGTGAAAAGCCATTTTCTCATGGCTTGTGTGCAGCTTCCTCGGCAGATTACTTCCTTGGCCTGAATTTCGGAAATGAGGAAAAATCAATTATGTTTTCATTCATCAAATAATTGTTGTGCATAGCCAGTGGACATCCAGAGTACATGACTGTGTGTGTGTTTGTGTGTCCTCAGTCTGTGGAGGCTACATCCTCACCGACTCCTTTGATACAATATCCTCTCCATTGTTCCCTGCCAAGTACCCAGACAATCAGAACTGCAGCTGGATAATTCAAGCTCAACCCCCATGTAAGTAACAAAAACAAAGAAGGAAAGGAATGCAGGGTGGATGGTGTCTGTGGGAAAGTCCGTCCATGACTAATGTTCTTATCTCTTCCGAGATAACAATTGATGGCCTTCCTCTTTTTTTTTTTTTGAAGCCCCAATTCCTGCTCTGCACAAGAACAAACATTTCCTAATTTGATAGAAAAGTTATTTTACATTTTATTCTTAATTTAAATTTTTTTTTAAGTTTCAGAGCTTAGCAAAGAAAAAGAAACACCCTAACCTTACTGTATTGATAGGCATGTGAGATTGGGGGTAAGCAAAACTAATGGATAAATAAGTAAATAGTTTTTGACACTTATGCATTAAGTGTAGCAGATGCACAAAAACAGTTGCCAAATGGATAAATAAATATGAACCATAAACTGGGAAATTAATACAATGCCATGAGCATATTGCTATTTAATCAAAGTGGAAGTTAATTATAAAACCTGGTCTCTCCTGCAGTGCTTGTATTAAAAAAGAAAATTCTAGCATAGGCCTGGAAGAAACACTTAATGAGTACTTACATTATTTCATTTTTGGAATCCTGAAGTCTTATTTTCTGAGCTGGTAACAATCTGGTAAAACCTTATCACATATTACAGACGAAGAGAATGGGGAGACCCTTCAGGACTCAAACAGTGACCTGAGAGCGGGTGACCCTGGGCCATTATGAATCATGTTTTAGATGAGTTCTACCATTCCTTGAGGTTTTCAGGAAAAATTTATGATTTCAGTCATAATGCGAGAAAGGCATTAAGCTCTCAACTCCACTCTACAATTAATGACCTGGGTGATAACAGGGAAGTCACTTAAGCTAATGAGGCCCCATTAGCTAATCTAAAAAAATGAAGAGTTTGGCTTCACTATTCTCTAACACATTTCCCAGAAGTCAAGAGTTAACAAACGGATATCTTTCCTGAAGTGCACAGGCTTTGGTGGTTGGTGATGTCATCCTTAGCCATGTGCTGCCTGGAGCCTGGAGCCCCAAAGCAAGCTGCCAGCCCCCCGGAAACTGGGCCTTAGGTAAAGAGGCCCCCTGCCTGAGCCAGCGGTTCTGCGCCTCAGGATACTGTATGATGAGCTGTCATGCATTTAGATGAGATCTCACTGGTTCAAAGCCAGCATCAGGGGAAGATCCTATTCCGAAGACAGGGACCCTGGAATAATGACAAAAGGAAAACATACCCGGGCACTTGCTGTTCTGCAAGTAATTCAAAGCTTTCTTTTTAAATGACTGAACCATAGGGCCCTGGCCTTACGGCGAAGCGGACAGTGCTAGGTAGGATATGCTGCCAGGAAGAATGTGTCTTATTTACAACCGCACGTAAAGAACCAGGACTTAAGGACCAATTCTACTGAGAAAAGTACTGAGGAGAAGAACATAGCGAGGGCTGATACAAAAATGTGTAAAGGCTACATTTTCCAACAAGCTGTTCCCCATAGTGCACGGAGGACCCCTACCCAGGAGTCCTCTTCCTTACTGGCATTTCAGATTCTCTAGGTGTTTTCAACATCATGGATTGATGCTCTTCAAAGGAAACCTGTCAGCAGAGAACTTGTCACTTTCCCTCTTCATCCCCTCAGCCCCTGGGCAGATCTGCCCATTTCAGTGCCTCCCGCTGGAGAACCCACGCATGAATCCTGAGAGGTAAAATTTCCCGCCCGGTATGTTTTGTTCACTGCTACGCTACTAAATAGACTTCGCTTTTTCTTACAGTCAATCATATCACCCTCTCCTTTACTCACTTTGGACTTGAAAGCAGCACAACATGCACACAAGACTTTTTAGAAATTTTGGATGGCAACTATGATGACGCGCCCCTCCGAGGTACCGCGCCTGGAGTGCTCTCGTTTCTGTCTGTGGCCTTGGCTGGGTTTTATTTATATTCTGGCATATCTGTGTGCTGTCATTCAAGGTCAGAATGTTTCCAATAAACATGAAGAGCAGCATAAGCCAAGTAAAGATAATTAGGGAATAAGAAACTGGAATTCAGTGTGGGGTTCAAGAAACTCAGCTTGTCATATTCAAGGACATGAACAGTTTATGCATTTTTTAAATGTAAAAGTTGCAAACACTTAGATAGTAGTGAAATGCATTCTACCCCAGCATTAAATAGCATTCTGTGAGAAATTTCTTTTTTTTAAAAAATATATTTTATTGATTTTTTACAGAGAGGAAGGGAGAGAGACAGAGAGTTAGAAACATCGATGAGAGAGAGACATTGATCAGCTGCCCCCTGCACATCTCCCACTGGGGATGTGCCCGCAACCCAGGTACATGCCCTTGACCAGAATCGAACCTGGGACCTTTCAGTCCGCAGGCTGACGCTCTATCCACTGAGCCAAACCGGTTTCGGCGAGAAATTTCTTAATATTTAACCACAGTTCTTATATTCAAATTAAGCATGTGTTTTTATTTTTTGGTTTTGTCCTCAGTGGAAGCAAAAAGAAAATAATTATAAGTAAATAAGTAATCTAGATTGGGTTTGTAAGACAACCCAGTAAGGCTAAATATTGCAGCTATCTAGGTTCTAAAATGTCCTAAAAAATAATCTCAAGTTATTTAAATGTTTTCTATGAGTTACTTATATTTGAGCATCTCCTGGTAAAGTAGAAGATGAGCGCCCTCAGAAACGGATTTTGTTGAGCTGAATTCCCAGTGCCCAGAACAGTGCCTGAGACAATAGCAGGCAATCAGTGAATACGCTCTGCTCTGCACCCACTTCTGATTGTAATGCTTTTTATCTCTAAGCATTTGACCAAGAATGAGGGTATATTATTTAACAAACACATCTAGAACTCACCTTGTGCTGAGTACTATTTTGAGAACTTAGTAAATAGTACCTCAATTAATCCTCATACCTTTATGATAGAGGTTTCATTATTTATTGATATTCTCTTTGCTCAAGTGGGGAAACTGAGGCACAGAGAACTTAACTTGCCCAGGTCACGTGACTAGTAAATGGTAGAGCTCAGAGTCAAATCCAGCCATTCTGGTTCTAGCATTCACACTTTTCTTGGCTATAATATTTTGCTTTTAAGCACTGGTGCATTTATTTGTGCATTTATTACTGTGCTGGAGATCTTAACATTAGTTACATTTGGAGCCAGGCCATCTACATTGTTCTCATCTTCCCCGAATGTTCTTTATCATGTTTATAAATCATCTCTCCTATGTTTCTATTTGTAGTTTATTTTTAATTCTCAGGCATTGTTCCAAACACTGACCTGCCTTAGATGGTTCTCCTAATAGTGATTGCCTCTGTTTGCTTTGGTTTCTTGTAATTCTAGTAAATCTCTTTGCTAGAAATAATGGCCTATGCCCTGTTATCACTCATTCTCCTCGTCATTATTTAGGCAGATATTGCGGCACCTCCATGCCCCATCCCATTACTTCCTTCAGCAATGCTCTGACAGTGAGGTTCATCTCTGACTCCAGCGTGAGTTTTGGTGGTTTCCATGCTACATATGCCGCATCATCATCAGGTAAGACACATCAAGTGGCGCTACTGGGTTAACAAGAAGGTGGTTGAATTCCTAGGTTTGTTAGGTGGGACTCCTTTACCTTTACAGCTGGAAGCTAGTTTCCTGTGTCTAACCTTACATCTTCCAAATTTGGTTAGCACGCTTGTCAATTCCGGCAGCAGTGAACTCGGTTCCACAACTTTATCCATTCGCCCACCTGTGGACACGTAGGGTGTGTGCACACCTTGGCTACTGGGAATAATGCTTTTAGAAAGGGAAGTCTGGGAGTGAGGAGAATTGGCTGGAATGATCTTGGATGGCTTGTTTTGTCAGTGTGTTGGCGTTCTCCTCCGTGACAAGTTGGTTAAGGCAGCTGTAATTAGCAGTGTCTGCGGGCATCTCTTAAGAACGGACAGCCGGACAGCCGCTGTTCTCCTGTCTCCCTGGCCTTGAGGTTGGGCTCAGGCAGGGTCTGCCTGCTGTCACTGCTAGCTTGATGGTTGGTGGCACATGGGAATGAGAGAAAGGCGGAGCCACTAGTCCTGGGCCCCTTAGTCAGTGCTGTTTGTCAGCTGCCAGCGCCTTGTTATTGGCATTTAAAAGCCTTCCAACTCAGGAGATTTGTGTGTGAGGGGGAAACGGCGGAGCACTGCCCCCACTGTAGGCCAGGCTTGAAAATCATCCTGGTTAGAAATACTGCATGGTAGTAGGATTAAAACAAGTCTTTTTTTGCACAAAGTTATGGTACACAGGGAGAGAAGGCTGCGAGCAAAGGATGCACCTCGTGGCTTTTAGTTTTCAGAATTTTTTTCTTATTTTATATGACCTGGATTTTTTGTGTGTGAAATAGATGCTGTTAACAGCTCCCCTGGTGCTCCTCCTCCTTTATCTAGTGTGCCTTGTATTTGACCTTTGCCCTGGCACTCACTGTTTTCTCCTTTCTTCCAGCTTGTGGTGGGGACTTCCACATGGCTGAAGGCACCTTCGACAGCCCTGGCTACCCTGAAGTTTATCCCTCTAATGTGGAATGTGTCTGGAACATTGTCAGTTCCCCTGGCAACCGGCTCCAGCTGTCTTTCATGTAAATCCTTTTTTATGGAGTATTGTTTCAGTGGATCTGCAGGAAGGAAGCGCTGTTACTAAAAGGGAGGACAGCTAATAGCACATGTGTCCAAGCAACTGTGTCCGAGAACACAGTGGGAACTTGAGGAACTCTGTTTCCAAAGTTCCTTTGGTTTAGTCACAGTTCGGGTTATAAATAGTATTACAGTTCTCTTGAGAATGGTCCTAGCGTCCTGCCTAATATCACCAGAAATACATGCCTGAGCATTTATTTGTGGAGTCTTCATTTTTAGAGAACAGTAATTTAATTTTTTTTAAAAAGTTAGGAACATTTATATTCTGCCAGAGAATCACTAACATTCTTTTTTACAGCAGAAATCCTATCTCAGTTAAGGCTTCTTACCCACACACCTTATGACCCCCCCCTACCTGACCCTAATCCACCTTTCCTTCCGCTCCTACAAAGAATATTTGGGAGGTTTTTTGGAACTAGTAGTTTATTTGTAAAATCGCTCTCCTGTTCCTCAGTGAACTGCAAGACTTATGAATATAGGGTCCCACTACGATCTGAGTGGTCTTAAATTAAATGAAACAACAGTTTAAATTTAATTTAATTTTTCTAGAAGTAGATAGTGAAAAACACATGCTAAGCCTGTGACCTGCCACACTCATAATGAAAGCTGAACAAATATTGAACGATAAGACTAGTATTTAAATTCACATTTTTAATTAAAAGTTATTTATAATACTGTAATGTATATTGTTAAGCTTTGGTTGGGTGGCTAATTCTGTTTTTGAAGAGCATATAATAAGTTAGTGCTGAGGAAAGAGGATTGTTTTGCTTGGCCTGTTTATTGAAAAACAAAAATCTTGCTGCTTCTCCTAGACATGCCATTCTGTGCATTAAGAATGGATAAAAACATGAGAGAACAATCTTATTTGTGGACCATGTTCAAACATCTCAAGTTGCTTTCTTTCAGCCCATCAATCAGACAGGCCTCCTCGGGGACAAGTGGCATTGTGTTCAAACAAAGGCACCCTCCCAAGTGCCTGAGAGTCAAAGAAAGTTTCAGTTGCCACAAAGGAAAGAGGATTTTG
>NW_006292588.1:951610-958028 GCF_000327345.1 Myotis davidii | reverse complement strand
CCTTTATTCAATATTTATTAAGCCCTACTATATGCTAGGCACATATTGGGCAGATGTTACTCCTATGCTAGATGCTAGTAATAGCGAATAAAACATGATCATTATCCTTATGATGAAGTCCAAAGTCCTTCACATGGCTTAGTAGGCTTTATAATTGCCAAATAAAAGGGATTTTTTTTCATCTTTTTCCTCTCTGTCAATACCACATTTACATTGTTGACCAATCTGACATTTGACAGTGCCAGGAACCGGGCCAGGCACTGGGACTGTTTAAAATCAATAAGATTCCCTTTCTTGGTAAGCTACTAATATGTTAATGTCAAGAAGCTATTTATTTAAAGCGTAAAGAGATGCATTTCATCTATAGCAGATAATCATATAGGGGCACTGTTGAGATGAAAGGTCTCGAGTTTAAAATGTATAGCGCAAGGTTGATGCATCCCAGATGTTCAATGAACATTAAATTCTCTCACATTGTCATTTCTAAAGTATCTTGGGTGGTAGTTCACAGTTAAATTCAATTGGACAACATTTGACTCTCCTAGAAGGTGGGAGATAGACACAAAAAGCAAATTGCATCTATTTTACTGTTTAAGGGCATTAAAGTTCTAATTTTTGTATGGACAAATTTTCATGGCCCAGCTTTTTCCTTTCTCATGCATAAGACGTTAATTTTTATTGTTTCCTGTTACTCGCTTGAGTTTTATTTTTTAAATAAATTCTGCAGAATGCAATGTTCCCCTTTATGTGGATGATACTGAGGAAAGCCTGCAAGTTATTTCTGCCGTGGTCTAAACTACATCCAGATGGGTGGTTGGAAGTGTTCCTCTGGGGCGTGAGAGGAACATATGAGAAGCATATGCATACATCAAGTTCTAAACCATGGGGTTTGGATTGTGGACACTGTGGTGAAACTGAGTGGGGAGAAAAATTGAAGAAATTATGGTTGCTCTGCAACAGAAAAGACGAGGGTGAAATAAAAACCAAAAAGGAGTTTTTTGTAAAGGGATTAACAAAAAATATATTTTATGCTTCAGAGTGCTTTTAGAAAGAAAGTGATTGATCTTGGTTCAAGAATCAAAATGAGATAATGAGAAACAGTGATTGTACTATTTTTGTTTCACATCAGTTTTACTCACAGATCTTAGCCAAAGTGTTTGGAAAGAAGGGAGATTTGCTTTTAAAATGTACTGACCTAAGCTTAATTTGATCCTTGTAAGTATTATCTTACCATCACTTCTAATAAAAATGTGTGGTACTAAAACAGAAAACCTGCACTTAGTAATCTTCTGGACCTATGGGCCAAACTTTAATATGCACCCTGACCTTGCTGAAACCCACAGTCCGATGCACTTGGTTGATGGACTCAGATTCTTCATTTCACACAGGCTCTCGGGTGAGGCTGAGGCTGCTGGAGCAGGTACCGCACTTTGAGTAGAAAGGTTTCATGTGAATCACCTGCTGAAGAAAATGATCTCCCTTTATCCTTTTTTTTCTGAGAAGCAAAAGAACATAGTTTTAGCATATTTTACAGTGTTGATATTATTATGGAATATAAAGCCAAGCACCAAACTTGGCCACCATCCTAAAGATGGATTCAGAATAGCTCCTTGCCCAAAACGACTGTAGGCCTAATTTTGTATTGTAAAAAATCAAGTTGTCAAGGAAGACAGGGGTCATGACTAAAGTAAAGTTTGCCTAGCCTCATATGGGTATTTCTGGTTTCTTTTGCTCCTCAGCTATCAGTCGTAGCTGGCTGTTAGAACTGTGTCTGAAACAGGCCCAGAAGATTTATCCTGTAGTAACCCACCTTGATGGAATTGTGAGAGCCACAGACTCCCTGTTCCTCTGGCTAGAGACCTACGGGTGCTGGTATCTGGCTTGAGAAACTGGTGGTAGAACGGAGCTCACCAGTCAGTCTGCCTTAGTGCTCTGGGTGGCAGTGAATGCTCAGAGGTGTCCCGGATACACTGATCCATCCCATGGCGGGGCTTGCGGTGACAGGAGCCTCCAGGCCATTGTCTCTGCCTTACGAGCATCCGAATCCAGGAGCTGCGACAGAGCCCCAGGAGAGCACTGTGCTTACGACCCTGTGAAATCTTGCAGTGTTGGGTAGTGACTGAAAGACACACATAGTAGAGAAGTACTTTGCTATTACCACATGGTTTATACAGAAAGATGTTTTATGTTTCCAAATTATAGGATATTATTGTTATGTCTTTGTTGATGTGTTCTAATTTTATTCTGTAGTGGTCAGAGAACATGGTTTTTAATAGTTTTAATATCTTCTGAGACTTAATTTGTGGTCAATTATATTGGTACATTTTTATACATGTTAATGGGCATATGAAAAGAATAATCATAGAGAATCTGTGAATTCTATTGTTAGATGTTATAGAAATCTTATTATTGTTTTGTTGCTGCTTTTATTGTAATTTACCATCTTGTGGAAATCACCAATTTACTCCTTAATATGTTTGAACAATAATTCTATAGTTGACTCTCTGAAACTGCTTCTTTAAAAGTTACTAATTTATTTTGAGGAATCAATCTATGGCCTGTTCATAATCCTGGATCTTTGCATCATTTGACATTCTTCATAACTCTTCATCGAATTTCCTCTTGGCTTCTGTGATAGATGTTGGATATGGTTTATCCTACTTTTCAGACCACTCCTGTGTTTTCTCCTCCTTTCACTATACTCAAAATATGGGTACTTTCTAAGTTGCTGCTCTCATCCCTCATCTCTCTCTACTTATTATTCCCAACCTTTCATTTCTATACCCCCAATCTGGCCATACTTTCAACTACTACCATAAACATATAGGTAATTTCCAAGTACAGCCCCAAAGTCTCTTCTGAAGTCCAAACATGCATATTGGATCCCATAGATAGCTCCACTTGAGTGCTATGCCATTCTATTAAATTCAATATAGCAAAGATAAAAAATATATTTTCCTGCTGCTCACAGTCATTATTATTATTATATTACTGCAAGATAATATTCTCAAGCAGAACTCTGATTATCTAGTTTTATCACTCAGAATGCAATATTTTTTAATGTTGTAAAATATACATAATATAAAGATCAGCATTTTGCCCATTTCTATGTGCATATTTCAATGGCATTACATGTGCCCACAATTTTCTGTAACCATCTACTATCCATTTCTAGTACCTTTTTTTTGTAAGAGAACATTTATAGGGTAAATTAGAGAGGTACATAAAGTAATTCCTTGGGCTTAGGAAATAAGTTATGGAGATAAAGGCAGGGCCCTTGGAGCTTGGGAGTGAGGAAGCTGATGGTAAGGTGACTGGGGTGGGAGGGAGGGGAAAGGGGAAGGGGAAGGGAAAGGCAGAGGTCTGCTCCCAAGAGGGAGAGGCACTGGGTCCTCCACCCTAAGGTTTTAAGGGGGAGATTTTAGAGGAGGTCCCAGGAGAAGATCTCAATAGAATACTGAGTAGCTTTCCAGTGTGTCCTTTCAAGGTTGTGGTCTCCACTGATGGATTGGCTGGCACCAGGGCAGGGGGTCATTATTCAGTGCAGCTGGTCCCGCGGTCAGGTGGCTGGTTTTGCTGCTTCTCTGGGCCTGGAGCTGAAGCACAACTGAGCCTAGATGGTATCTCTAGGGAGGAAAGGTCTGGGGGGTCCAAACTGCAGGACCAGAGCTATGCTAGGAGAGGAAAGGTCACCCTGGGGGCAAGACCCCACCTTACAATTGATTGTCCATGGCCAGGCACCCGGTCCTTGTTCTTCTCATGTCTGTCTAACTGCCCACAACAAGTATGTCAAACTCAAAGGCTAACACAGGCCAAATAAACAAGGTTTACGTTTATGTGGGCCACCAAAAAACAAAAGCTTCAATTTTCATAGAAGCGTAGGTTTATTTTGATGGAGACATGCTGAATACAAAGGGCTGAAATAAATGAGTAATCATTAACATAAAATAATAGAACATTTTAATAAAAATTAATATTTTTCTTCAACATTAACTTATCAGACACTGAATAACTGCACAAATTAATAAGCGTAACACAAGTAAACCTATTTTTCTTGTTCTCCAAAAGTAAAATATTTTCTGTTGTGCACACCAAACATGTTAGTCCAAGACTAATGACATGGCCACCGGCTGCTAAAACATCCGCTGCTAGTATTAGTGGAGAGAAATGGTGTGCCTGTGTGTAAGGCACGTAAGGGGAATGAATGCAACACGATTATAGTAATCGGTCATTAGCAAACATTGTAGTTTGTTATTAATGATTATGTATAACAGGATTTTGTAAAATTCAGTTACGAATTTTTATTAAAACGTTTCTTACACTTACATTGCGTTATATTGGCTGGGCTACAAAAATATTCGTTGTTGGCCACTAGTGGCCCGTGGGACGCTAGTTTAACATGCTTGGCCTACAATATTCCGCCTCAAGGATCTTGGCTCTGAAATCTTTCTGAGAAAAGGGGTGCAGGGCCTCTTCTGCAGTTGCTTCCGGCTGAGAGAGGGTGATATTTTTCTTCAGAGCCAAGGGATCCTTGCTCTACTTTTTCATCATACTAAACAGAAACTCTGGGACCATCAAATAGTAACTCCCCATTTCCTCTGCTCTAAGCCCCTCATGTAAGTAGAATCATCCAATATGTGTCCTTTTGTGTCTAGCTTATTTCATTTACATAACGTTTTCAAGGCTCATATATCTATGCTGTAGCATATATCAGCATTTCACTCTATTTTAAGGCTGAATAATATTCTAGAGTGTATGTGTATACATAAAATGTGGTATTATATACATATATACATACATATATAGTTGTATATGTGTTTATACATTGTTTTGTTTATTTATCAAAGAAGTTATATATATATATATATAATTGCCTATATAGTTTTGTTTATCTATATTATATGTATGTATGTAGAGTTTTACTTGCTTATATATTATATATATATACACTACAGGCACAGTGCACGAATTCATGCACCAGTGGGGTCCCTCAGCCTGGCCTGCAGGAATCGGGCCGAAACTGGTTCCCCAACCTCCGAGGAGTCCCAGATTGCGAGAGGGCTCAGGCAAGGCTGAGGGACCCCCACCGGTGCATGACTGGTTCCAGGGATGGACGCAGGAAATTGGCTAGCCAGGGAGGGACTGCAGGAGGGATCGAGGGCATGTCTGGCCTATCTCATTCAGTCCTGATCAGCCGGACCCCAGCAGCAGGCTAGCCTACCAGTTGGAGCGTCTTCCCACTGGTGGTCAGTGCACATCATAGTGACTGGTCGACCAGTCAACTGTCTGCCCTTTGGTGATTCAGTGCACGTCATAGCGAGTGGTTGAGTGGCCTTAGCATATCATTAGCATATTATACTTTGATTGGTTGAACAGATGACTGGATGACCAGACACTTGGCATATTAGGCTTTTATTATATAGGATTTACGTATCTTTATATACTTTTAAATATATCCTTTGAGTATACAACTAGAATTTGAATTACTAGACCTTATGATTATTCTATGTTTAAGTTTTTGAGGAACCACCTAATTGACTTCCACAGTGGCAACACCATTTTATATTTTCATCAGCAATGCAGAAGAGTTCCAATTTCTGCATATCTTCATCAATACTTGTTAATGTCCATTTTTTCAATAAAAGCCATCCTAATGGATATAAAGTACTATCTCACTGTGGTTTTGATTTCCATTTCCATAATAACTAAGGATGATGAGTATTTTTTTCATGTTTTATTGGCCAGTCACATATCTTCTTTGGAGAAATGTTTATTCAGTCCCTAGCCATTTTAAAATAAAGTTATTTGTCTTTTTATTTTGTAAAATATTTTTTAAAAATATGTTCTTATTGATATTAGAGAGAGGACAGGAGAAGGACAAAGGGATAGAAATATCAAGGATGAAAATCATTGATTGGTTGCCTCCCACACACTCCCTACTAGGGACTGAGCCCACAACCCGGACATGTGGCCTGACCAGGAATTCAATCAGGACCTCCTGATTCATGGGTTGACACTCAATCACTGAGCCACACTGGCCAGGCTGTCTTGCTACTTTTGAGTTGCAAGAGTTCCTATTATACTCATGATATTAGCATGGTCATCTGTTTTTATTTCTTTTTGATAAAAATCGAGGAGTAAACTTTGAGTATACAACTAGAATTGTAGGAGTAAACTTTCTGGAAATTAGTTTTATAAGAAACTGCCAAGTAATTATTCGAGTAGCTACATTGTTTTACATGCCCATCAGCAATGTATAGTGTGTGAGCCAATTTCTTTACATGTCACCAGCATTTACTGTTTTTCATTATTTTTAGTCTTTTATTCTAGTCATTCTAATAGGTGTGTAATGCTATCTCATTGTGGTTTTAATTTGTATTTCTCTAGTGGCTAATGATATTGAATAACTTTTCATGTA
>NW_006292588.1:947983-951597 GCF_000327345.1 Myotis davidii | reverse complement strand
ACACTTTTCTACAAGAAATTTATGAGACTTCCAGTTGCTCTGCATACTTAAAAACCTTTGATCTTGTCAATCTTTATAATTTTAGCCATTTGATAAGTGTGAAATGGTATCTTATTGTGATATATAATTTATGTTTCTCTGATGACTAATGATGTAATGTACTTTTCACAATTTCATTGACCATTCACTCATCATCTTTTATGAAGTATATGTTCAAGTCTTTTGTTCATTTCTAATTTGGCTATTTGTTTTTTTCATTGTGTTGTGGGGTTTTTTTGGTAGGAATTCCTTTTATATTCCAGATCTGAGTCTTTTATTAGATATAAGTTTTGCAATGATCTCTCCTTTCCTCTTCCCCAAACTCTGTGACTTGCCTATTTATTTTTTAATTCATGCATTCTATAAGGATACATTTTTATTTTTATGAAGTCAAATTTATTAAATTTTTAATTTTATATTTAGTGCCTTTTCATTCTAAGAAATATTTGCCTATCCTGAAGTTATAAAGATAGTCTATGTTTTCTTCTAGGAGTTTTATGATTTTAGGTTTATATCTATGAGAAATATTAAATTAATTTGTATATGGAGAGAGGCAGGGGTTGATGTTCTTTTTCTTCTCCTCCATAAGGATATCCAATTAATGCAGCACCACTTGTTAAAACAACCCCCCATTGGCTTATCTTGACACTGTGGATTGAATTATATTGGCCCTATATTTGTGGATTTTTCTCTGGACTTTCTCTTCTATGTCATTCATTTATCTACCCTTACACCAATTCCACACTATCTTGATTATATCCAGGTTTTTAAAGCATTAAAGTTTTGAAAGCATCCATTTAGTACCTATTTCAGACTCTATATATGTTACTAATGACCATCATATAAAGTAGACATTATTTCCTACCCTCTATTCCCTCATATCATCATAATTAGAATATAATACAAGTTGAATAGGACATGCTTGAACAAGTCTATGTTATTATGAATGCCATATTTTTTCTACCTTTCTAGAAATTAAGTGCGTGTGCCTTTGATCGACATTTAAGCTCTGTCAAAATTAGCCCCTCATACTGCTCTAGCTATGTCTTGTAACTTTTCTTAAAAGTACTGAAAGTTCTAAGCAAACTAGACCTCTTACAGATTTCTAAATATACTCCATCCTTTTTTGCATGTGCTATTGCTGGCATGCATTCTCTGTCCACCATTTCTGCACCTGAATTCAGCTAATATTTACATTTCCATCTCTAAAACTCTCTCCACCAAGCGTTACTGAGCCTAACAAACAAATGTGTTACCTTCACCTCAAAGTTCTTAACCATGTGGTAGCTCTGATGGCAGTCAAGATATCCTGCCTTATATTTTTTTTCTGTATTCTTGACCAATTTTATCACTAGAGAAAAAACCTCTTCTAGAAGGCAGTGTATTAATTACCTTTGTATCTCTTGACTAGACATTTCAACAAATTTTAGTGAAAGAAATTTGTGATTAAAATTAAAGAACATTTTAAAAAGTGACCAGGTTAACCCAGCATGGGGTTCAGGATAATCCCCAAATTTATTCTGTTAATTTAATCCCCTATTTTTTTTTTCCTTTTCAAATCAGAACGTTCCAGTTGGAGGATTCTCAGGACTGTAGCAGAGATTTTGTAGAGATCCGGGAAGAAAATGCCACCGGTCACCTGGTGGGGCGATACTGTGGAAACACCCTCCCCCTCAATTACTCATCCATTGTTGCACACAACCTGTGGATCAGATTTGTATCCGATGGCTCAGGCAGTGGCACAGGCTTCCAGGCCACGTTTGCTAACAGTAAGTTGGTTCTGTTTCAGTGATGGCTTCCAGAATGAATCCTACAAACTGGAAAGGCTAACACTACTTTCAGGAATGTGCTGGGAATAGCCCTGAACTCTACACAATTCTCCTATGTGTATTGTCCTTGTGGGATTACTTCATTATGTAATATATTAGAAAAACTACATCACATATGAATGGCTCATTAAGGGCCAGTAAGAATGCTGAAGGGTTCTAATATTTTTCTTAAGCTTAGTTCTATCTAATTGTTAAATTGAATTTTTCTTGATAGTGTGTTATTCTTTGAAGGTATTATAGTTCAGGGTTGGTATATTTAGAATCAAATGTGTTTGATCCCATAAAACTTATATTCTTCAAATTAAAACATTTAATAATACTTTGGAATTGACTAAGTTGCTCAATTATAACAACAGGAAATTCTTCTAAAAGCATAAATGTTAAATTTTATTTTTCTAACTCAACTTTTCTATAATTATTAGCTAATGTGTGTGTGTGAGTGTGTGTGTGTGTGTGTGTGTGTGTGTGTCTTTCCCAAATGTCAGATCCTCTTATCTTATATAATTTTTATAAACACGTTTTAGTCTCTTATAAGACAAAGTAAAGTAGGTAAACCAAAATGAGAAAATGGGGCTGGTAACCCCCATGTCCCCGGGTCCTCTTGGGTTTGGGAATTCCTTTCAAGTCAGAAGTTATCCTTTGTTTTCACACTAACAACCTTCTAAGGAGATGGAATTCCATTCACAAAATTACCGTTCTCCAGCATTTAATAGACAGCACAGAAACCAAAAGGGAAGCAGTATTTCTTTCAGTGGTCAGAAAAGAAATCACAGCCAATTAAAAGGGCATCCTTTCAACACCCCTTGCCTTTTTCTTTCATCTGACTAAAGAGCTGTTCTAAGTAGGTCTGACTTATTACTTCGTTTTTCCTCCTAGTATTTGGCAATGACAATATTGTGGGAACTCATGGGAAAGTTGCCTCTCCCTTATGGCCTGGAAATTACCCTCACAACTCTGATTACCAATGGATAGTGAATGTGAATGCCTCTCAAGTTGTCCATGGTAGGATCTTGGAGATGGACATTGAATCAACACACAACTGCTATTATGATAAGTTAAGGGTGAGTTTCCAAGTGCAACTGATGCTTATGACAGGTGAATTGCTATTGGCAAAAACAAATCCAAGTTAGTGTTTATTCAGCAATTTCAAATTGTATGGAATGGTCTATCTCCCTTAAATCATGATTACCCCCTATTACCTGTACCGAGGGTAATTCTGGTATATAGTTATTTGTTTTTATCATTATTGTAAAAATGCCTCATGAGCTTTGTCTAAGTATATATGTATTTCTTAATTATTCTTATATCCCATTTCCTGCTTATTCTTATGTTAGAGTATTAAAATTTAAAGAATCCTTTTAAAATAAATAAATAAATATATTAAAATTGTGATGATCATTGCCTCCGGACACTGATTATTGTATCAATTTCAGACACACCATAAGATTTTATCTCCAGCTTTATTGAGGTATATTTGAGAAACAAATATTGTACATGTTAAAGATGTACAACTTGATGCTTTGATATATGTGAAATATATGAGTTGACTATTTTACTATCAGATTCTTGAAGTCCATAATTCCACTGTATACATCTTGGGTTCACAATGGCTAACATAGAATTCAGTATCTGATAAATGCTCAGTACATGAGAATATAACTATTACACACAGTAGCTTCAGTAGAAAAATTTATGATAATAATTATAATGAATTTGTTCCAAACTTTTTAGGAGAAGGTGGAGGGA
>NW_006292588.1:933745-947934 GCF_000327345.1 Myotis davidii | reverse complement strand
CCATCACATGTGCAATAAAGAGAAAGTGTGCTCCATGCTGCGTGTTTGGGAGCTAGCATAAAATGTGTCTCTAAATAGGTACTCAATATTTTTAAACCAAATGAAAAAGATTTATTGAGTGCTTTGAAGGTGTGCTGAGCAGTTGCAAGCTACAATTCTTTTGTTGTTATTAATTCTGCATCTTTACTTCTGTGGAGATAGGAATTCCTTTAGAATATCTCGTCACTTTCTCTCATTAAACCTTTCCTCTTTCTTGTTTTTTTTTAATTTTCTTTCTCTCTAATTTCCTTTGAGGCCCCAAAGCACATTCAATAACTGCTAGTTTTGCACACCTCTCTTGGTTTCTACTCTCCACCACCATATTTTACTGTATCATACAAGGAGCTATATCACATAGAATATATTTATTAGTATAATTCAGCAGGGAAGATATAAATAATTTTAAAACATTAAATTATTGTAATTATGTTACATATTTAATGGCATTTTTTATTTTAAAACAGATGTTTACTCGCTTATTTTTCCATTATGATAAATTATAACATAATACACCCTTTTAATTTTTTTAATGAAGAAAAATAGAGGTAATTGCCTTAATTCATTGTCCTACTATCTGTGTTTTACCTGCAGATTTATGATGGCGCTGGCATTCATTCTCGCCCCATTGGAACGTACTGTGGTGCTCAGACTGACTCTTTTAGCTCCACAGGAAGTTCTTTGACATTTCAGTTTTCTTCTGACTCTTCAGTCTCAGGGAAAGGATTCCTTCTAGAGTGGTTTGCAGTGGATGCTGCTGTCGGACCCTTACCTACCATTGCTACAGGTGTGTTTGGTAACAAATGAAATTCTTATTAGGGGATGATATGTGTAGGCCAGTATTTCAAAGGGTTCTAACATAATAGGGCCAAATATATGCAAATGAGTAAGAAGAATAAATACAGTCCGCAAACCTCCTTCCATATGTCCAGGTGATCTTTTAATTTCATAGACATGTAAAAATTGTATTTTTGCCCTGGTTGGTGTGGCTCGGTGGGTTAGGTGTCATCTCATGCCCAAAAGGTTGCTGATTCAATTCCCATCAGGGCACATGCCCGGGTTGTAGGCTAGATCCCCGTTGGCGGCGTGCAAGACCCAGCTGATCAATGTTCTGCTCACATCATGTCTGCTCTCACATCATGTTTCTATTTATCTTTCCCTCTCTTTTTCCCGCTCTCTAAAATTCAATAAAAAATATCTAATAACAATAAGCCCTGCTGCTGTGGCTCAGTGGTTGAACATTAACCTAAAAACCAGGAGGTCACGGTTCAATTCCAGGTCAGGGCACATGCCAGGGTTGAGGGTTCGGTCCCCAGTAAGGGACATGCAGGAAGCAGACAATCAGTGATTCTCATCATTGATGTTTCTATCTCTCTCTCCTTCTCCCTTCCTCTCTGAAATCAATAAAAATATATTTTAAAAATTGTATGTTTATTTCTAAAAATGCTAGTTTCCCATATATTTTTCATATTAATTAATGGTTTAATATCCATAAGATATTCTACTTACAATAGTTAGAGATCACCTTAGAGATCTCTGAAAATTTGATTTTCAAATACAACATGCACACACACACATATACACACACACATTAGTTAGGATCCACTAATAAAAAGAACTGCTTTCCCTCTGTATTTCATTTTAAATTTGCCTTCAGAAATGCTTCACTTTCTCCTTTGCTGGTTGTGAACCTTCATGTTTCAAGGTACAATTGGCCTATTATTTTTAAAGAGAGAATGGAAAGGAGGGGAAGAAAACATCGATGTGAGAGAGACACATCAACTGGTTGTCTCCTGCATGCATCCCAACTGGGGCCAGGTATTAAGCCTGCAACCAAAGTATGAGCCATTGACTGGAATCAAACCCAAAAACCTTCAGTCTTAGTGCCAACACTCTTACCACTGAGTCAAACCAGATAGGCTAAGAATGGAATTTCTCTTTTCTTTTTCCTGTTTTAATTTATTTCAGAGAGGAAGGGAGAGGGAGAGAGAGAGAGAGAGAAACATCAATGATGAGAGAGAATCATTGATCGGCTGACTCCTGCCTGCCCCCTCCTAGAAACTGAGCAGCCAACCCAGGCATGTGCCCTGACCTGGAATTGAACTGTGGCCTGCTGGTTCATAGGTCAACACTCAGCCACTGAGCCACACTGGCTGGGCTGGCATACATTTTAAGCTTTTAATTTACTATTTTTAAGACATCCTCAGTTCCTTCACTGAGCAGTGTTTTGGGAGACTGTGCTTTTTCCTTAAAAATTTGTTTAAGCAACTTTGAATGGCTTTTATAGATTTGAGGATTGACATAGCAGAAATTCAACATATACTTCTTGGAGGATAGTCTTAGTTCTTGAAATATTTTATTGGGACACATTATCATAGGATTTCATTGAAGAATATTCAAACTGTGAAGTTATTGTAGGAATAAAGGGACCTTAAATGATTAGAACCTACTTGCTTCTAATTTCTTGAGAGTTTGTATTAACAAAGATTACTGAAGGTATAACTCATACTTATTTTTATTTAGTGACTCAGCATTTTCTTCTGAGATATTATTTTTGCCTCCTTCATAACATTGAATATGAATCTCTTTCTTAACATATTAATCTATCCTAGAGCAAAAAGCCATTGGCAAGATTGCCAAATGTAATTTAGGGCTATTCATGTAAGTCTGGATAGCTCTTGTAAGTACACTTGAGGTAAGCTTTTTCATATCCACAGATATCAAGTTAGGAATTACTAACTTATGCAAAGCATTATATCAGCAAATACAATTTAGTATTCACAAAAAATGTTTTCCTCTTACACATGCATTTTAAAATCATATAATTTTAGTGGATGAGTAAATACAATATAATAATTCTCATTTTTCATAATCAAGAACAAGGGAAGGAGAAAGTAAAAGGGTGAGAGAATTTTATAACTTACTAGTTATCTAAATAGTATAAATGATTCTTTCATGATGAGATCACAGTGAGATTTTCGTTAAGATGACAAAGAGCTTAACATTTTAAAATGTATTAATATATTGAACATTGACTCATCAGAATTTCTTATGCATACATAGAATACATATTCAATACCTATTTATTGAGGATTTATTATAGATGCACTGACTAAGAAATGAAACCAAGATATGTTCTTTACCTTCTAGAACAGTGATGGCGAACCTTTTGAGCTCGGCATGTCAGCATTTTGAAAAACCCTAACTTAATTCTGGTGCCGTGTCACATACAGAAATTTTTTGATATTTGAAACCATAGTAAATCAAAGACTTGTATTTTTTTAAATATATATATTTTATTGATTTTTTACAGAGAGGAAGGGAGAGGGATAGAGAGTTAGAAACATCGATGAGAGAGAATCATCGACCAGCTGCCTCCTGCACACCCCCAACTGGGGATGTGCCTGCAACCAAGGTACATGCCCTTGACCGGAATCGAACCCGGGACCCTTCAGTCCCCAGGCCGACGCTCTATCCAGTGAGCCAACCCTGCTAGGGCAAGACTTGTATTTTTGATGTTTATTTTATATATTTAAATGCCATTTAACAAAGAAAAATCAACCAAAAAAATGAGTTCGCGTGTCACCTCTGACACATGTGTCATAGGTTCGCCGTCACTGTTCTAGAAGCTTAACAGTATTTGGAAAATATAAAACATTAATTATTTCAGTTAAGTAACAATATAGTAATTAAATGACAAATCAGGTGGTGTAAACAGAAAAAAAAAAAAGCAATAGAAGGTAAAGAAGCCTAATGTGGACTAAGGTCACCTGAAGGACATAAACATGTCGGGCAGGGACCCTGTGCATTGCTGGTGGGAATGCGAAATGGTAGAGCCACTTAGGAAAACAGTTTAGCAGTTCCTCAAAAATTGAAATTCAATGTTACCACCAATTAATCCAGCAATTTCATTCCTAGTTATATACTTAAGAGAAGTGAAAATGTACATCTACACAAAAATGTATACATGGATATTTACAGAAACATTATTCATAATGGTGTAAAAAGGGAAACGACCCCAATGTCCAGCAAGTGATGAATGGGAAAGCTAAATGGGGTATATTCTTACAGTGTAATACTACTATCTGGCCTTAAAATGAAGGCAGTACTGATACAGGCTAGAATATTGGTGAAGTTTAATTGTTATGTTAAGTAAATGAAGCCAGTTATAAAAGGCCACATATTGTATGGTTATATTTATTTTTTGTTTGTTTTTGTTAATCCTCACCTGAGGATATTTTTTCCATTGATTTTTAGAGAGAATGGAAGAGAGAGGGAAAGACAGAGAAATATCGATGTGAGAAAAACACATCGATTGGTTGCCTCCTGCAAGAACCCTGACCGGGGCCTAAGCCGGGGAGGAGCCTACAACCAAGATATGTGCCCTTGCCTGGAACTGAATCCAGGGCCCTTTGGTCCGCAGGCTGATGCTCCATCCACTGAATCAAACCAGCTAGGGCGGTATGGTTATATTTACATGAAATGTCCTGAATAGGCAAACCAATGGAGACAGAAAATAGATTGGAGATTTCCGTGGGCTGGAGGAGTGGAGAATAGAGACTCAATGGTAATGGGTATGGCGTTTCTTTTCAGAGTGGTAAAAATGTTCTAAAATTAGACACCAGTGATGGTTGCAGAATTTGTGAGTATACTAAAAACCTCTGAACTGTATGTTTTAAAAGGCTAAATTTTATGTGTGAATAAAAGCTCAATAAAGGCGTTATTAAAAAAAACAGAATAAAAATAATGAAGGCTGTTCTTGTTATAAACTCATTTGCTTTTTTAATAAGTATTTCAGTTTACTAAATTGAAAATTGTTTCAAAATTGCCTAGATAAAATTGCATGATGAATAGCTATACTAAAAAGGTAAAGATTAAAGTACATAGGAATCAGAGTTCTACTTAAATAATAAGGATAAGAATAACAATAAAATAAGAATAAGAATAATAGGGTCTTCCATTGACTTGCTTCATGCTTAATAAACAATTACTGAAAGGGTTGTATGGCAAAATTACAATGAAAAAGTAGAATACAATGTGGGTTTACTAGTATTCACACACACAAAAATTATTTTAAAAAATAAATATTTTAAGCACAGCTATCTGAATCAGTGAGTGTCATAAATATGTATGGGTTTTGAGAAAATTGTTTTAATTGGCCGTTTCATTTCAGCACAGGACTGACACCTTACAGTGAAAGTACTAGTGTTGTCATCAGAGCCGTTTCCTGTTCACTCCGCAGGTGCCTGCGGTGGGTTCCTGAGGACAGGAGAGGTGCCAGCCTTTCTTTTCTCCCCGGGCTGGCCCCAAAACTACGGGAACCGGGCTGACTGTGTGTGGCTGATCCAGGCCCCTGACTCCACAGTGGAACTCAACATCCTCTCCCTGGACATCGAATCTCATGGAACATGCAACTATGATAAACTTGTGATACGAGATGGTGAGAAACCTTTAAAACACAAAATAAAACAAAAAGCTTCTACATTTCTACCTTACCGCATGTTGAATTACATTCCATTATAATCAGACTTGTTTACTACCTTCATCTGTTTGCATGGAATTTCACAGATATTAAGGTCAATGAAGGAATCAAATACTAGAATCGGCTACCGTTTCTGAAGAACATAAGGAAACTATGAAATTGTCTTTAGTAAAATCATCCACATACTATGTCAGGGACAGCACTACATTCTGAAGAAGAAACACTACCTTTGGTTTAAGTAGGAACTAATAGTCTGAGTTTCCAGGTAGCACTGCTGTCTTGTTGAAAGGCTTTGGGAATAAATCTTGATATTTTATACCTGTGACTTTAAGATCCAAGTGTGAAAAGTATTTGTAACTACAATATATTTTATCCTCTTTGTCTACTGAATCTCTGGGTGGAATGGGTAGCATTAAGGGCTAATATTTTTCATCTTTTCCTCTATACACAGGCGTGGTATTGCTATGCATTGGTTGAGGGAAATGAATAATGCTGACATGCACCTGTACACACAGTGCTTCACCATTTGCACGGCACCAAGAAGATTAAGGAGGCCATAGCCTCCAGCCAGTGTTTCCCACAGTGTGGTCCCCAGCCCAGCAATATCAACATGACCTGGGAATTTGTTAGAAATGCAAATTCTGAGCCCCATCCCAGACCTACTAAACTATAAAGTCTCTGGATGGGTCCCAGATCTGTGATTTCAGAAGCTCGGCAGGCAGGGCCAAGATTAGGGTCAGGAGAGTAAGGCAGTCCTGGGCAGACTGCATAGTCAGGTCCTGCCTTTATTTAAATGTTAGTGTTTTGTTCATTTTACATTAAAGTCAATTTTTAAATACTGCACTAAAATATTATTTATCTTTTTACATCTTTAGCACCTCCTTACATTTTGCCCTTGATTTGAAGTGGCGCACTTGCCTGCCCCTGTCCCTGCCCCCAGTGGTTCTGATGGCCTCTAAAGTTTGAGAACCACTTCTCTACATGGTAGATGTTGCAACTTCAAATGCCTACCTAACCAGTGAAGTGTTAAACTAGAGAACAGAATTGAAGGGGCAGCTATTAGGAGTGCAGGCTCAATGTTATGGATCTTATTTTTTAGGAGATGTGAGAAATACAGAATTTTCTTTGAATTTCCCAAATGTTAAATTAATGAAAAATGCTTCAGGGGTATTTGGGGCCGGGGCGTGGGGGGTGGCAAACAAACATGTGCCTGCTTTTGGCTCGCAGGTTGCTAGTGTGCAAGCTCTTGGTTTAAACAGTGAGAAAAATCAATGGCAAAGGTGCTTTATTTTCCTTCTGTAGAAGTTGGGTCCTAAGTGAAGACTCAAATTAATCATACAAAGAGGATGACATAATAAATCATAACTTTCCCCCCTTTTCCTATCAATAATCAGCTGTCAGGACATTGCCCAGAGGAACTATTATCTTTCCTCATATCAAGGCATTCCCGTGGATATTAAAAGTTTAAATTTTTCATGCAATAACATTTGTGCATCCTGACATGCATATTCCAAATATTCAGAACCCAGTGGAAATTAAAAAAAAAAAAAACTTCAGTAGGTACCTGTGTCAATGGGTGAATTATGGTTATTTTAAAAAATCACTTTTATTGATTTTGTCCCACCAATAACTTTTCTTCCGGGTGACCTTGCACACTTTACTAAATGGCTCCAAGAATGTTCTATCGTCTGTGAAAGAGACTAACATCTAACTCAGGAGGTTGTTGTGAGGAACAGGAAAGGTAATGATTGTAAAAACCCTGGCCTTTGGTATGTGGAGAATTTGAATAGTTTGATTTAAATTTCAACTTATTTTGAGATATTTCTAAAAGAGTTTTCATCATATTCTCTTTATAGAATGAAGGTGTTCTTAGAGACATAGAGCTGCTTTAAAGAACTTCGTTAATTGAAGTATATGCCATAACAATGACAATATTTTTAATTGGTTGTGTGAGTTATCCATATAGATTCCTTTTTGTTCACCAACAGATTGACTAGATGCCCAATAAGTTAATTCTTTCTGCATCTGTTTATTTATTCATTCAAGAAATAGTTATTGAATGCCTACTATGTGTCAATTGCTGTTTTTCTTTTCATATGCACAGTGGTAACAAATTTTTAGAATTAAATTTTAAGTCTCACTTCAATTATTTGTTCTTTGTCCAACCATATTTTTACTTCTGAATAGCAAGGTCATAGAACATTTTGAAGCAAATATATAAAGCCCATTGGTCAGTCTTCATAGCCTCAGGGCCCTCTGATGGCTGTGGGTATTCCTGGGCCCTCACAATGGCCCCGGGGCTTTCCTGGGAGAGCTGAGTTACTCTCCCACCTGCTTACTCATTTTGTCTTGCTTCAAAATTAAATCAGCCTTTTCCAGACCATGCCCCAACAAATCCTGCATACCAACAATTTCCATAAACTGAGGCTCCATGACACTACATTAGACCTAAAAAAAAAGTTTAGAAAAGAAGGAAGGGAAGGAGGAAGAGAGGAAGGAGAAAGAAAAAGGGAAAAGAAAAAAAAGTACCCAAAATCAGTAATCCTTTTATTCCTAGATCTTTCTTTATGCTCTTAAATAAATCATTTAATAGCATAGTTTGGGCATCTAGAGTTAATTGGCTAAGGTTTCAAACCCTTGTTGGCTTTTATGCTCAATGCCCTTTGACAAATTATATATCTCCTCTAAGACTGTTTCCTGTCTACAAAATGAGGATAATAGTGACACCTACCGAATAGTGTTACTGCGGGGATATAATCAAGCATTACCCATGAAGCACTCAAAGTGGTAATAGCAATTGCTCAATAAAGGTCAGCTACTGATACTCTTGGGGCCTTAGCTTCCACGTCTCTAAAATGATGACGCTGGGCTGAAGAGTGAATCCCCAAATGACCTGCTAGTCCTTTTCCTTTACTGTTCTTTGACTTGTCTGTCTCTTCTAAAGATCAGTTTCAATCCTGCTGCAATCCATATACTGAGGCTGTGGGAAGCTCTAGAAATACTGCAGTGTTTATTATGGAGACCTGGGGAGGACAAACCATCTTGTGGTTATTGGGCTATCTACTAAGTCTTTAGTTCATCAATAAGTGGTTATTTACAGACAAGCATTGCTTCAGCAGTCTTGGTGAAGTTTAGAAAAGAAATCCTCAGTCTCCCTGAGAGGTAAAATATACACATATTAAATAAATACTAATGTATAATAACTTCAAAATTTGGCAATACACATGATTACAGAATAAGCTAACAAAAGCAATTTTGTGTGAAATGTGTAGCAAAATAGCATAGTGAAGATAAATGCAAAAAAAGTTAGAGATAAAATTTTAAGCGACAAAAAATACAAAAGTTTCTAGAAGTCAGAAACCCTCCAAAGAATGCCTTTTCAAGCAGCTTGGATTTATAGCTATGCCATCACGTTTGTAATTACAGAGAATGACTTGTTTACTGAAGTAGTTAATAATGAGTTTTAGGTAGTGGTCAGTGTCCAAAAGGACTCATTTTGCTGGTTATGTGAAAGGGCAACTCTCCTCATGTCTCATATCCTATTTTTGTTTTTATAAGCTTGACATTCATTAATTCTCTGCCTTTGGGAAAAAATACAATGTGTTTTCCCAGCCAAGGAATCCAAGTCTGTTATAATTTCCTCTGCTCCATTCCAGCTTGGACTGGCACAGCTGTTTTGACTGACACTTATCCAAGAGAAGCCAAAGGAAAAGGGGCATGAGGGAATTCAGCCTCCATTGAGTCTCTGGAGGAGCGCACTTGCGGAACCTATTTTTTCTCATCCTCCACACATGGACACACATGTCCTTTTATCCGCAAAACAAATAACTAACAAATGAAGAGTTAAACAAGAAAAACTAAAAACACCTCTGGAGCCGAAGGCACACATCTTGGCAAATGACTCTATAACATTAGCATAGGATCTGAGGCTGAAGAACCGTCCTTTTTCCTGTTTTAGATACTAAACCTTCAGCAATAGGAATCATGTAGATCGGTGTCTAACGCACACATCAGCACTGGCCCACAGTCACTCCCAATCCTGCGCTCTGATTTTGAGTTTCAATGTCAGCAAGAACTGTCAGTCAGTTTAGAAAGACAGTGGGGACTTTCAGAGAAGTGCTTATCAAAAAGAGTAAAGTAAAGAAAAAGGCAGGTGGTATCATTACAAACTGGAGCCAGAATGATGTAGTCCCTGGACTGCCCTTCTATTTGAGAATCACATTATGTGCTGGGGATGAAATGTTCTGAGAAAAATTATGAGCTGCTTTGGTTGGGTTGCAAGTGATGGTGGAGGAGAGTCTGTAGAAATATTTTTATGCCAGTGTTTCCTTTCCTTGATTCCAGGAGACAATAACATGGCCCGGCAGCTGGCGGTTCTCTGTGGCAGAGAGATCCCGGGACCCATCCGGTCCACGGGAGAGTTCCTGTGGCTCCGGTTCACCTCGGACTTCAGTGTGACCAGGGCGGGCTTCAATGCCTCCTTTCACAAGAGTAATGTGACCTAATTTATTAGTCGTCTCTCCTTCATTTCGCCTATCTCTTGCTCCTACTCTAATCTACTCTGCTCATTTTTCCATGCTAGGACACAGGTTTGTTGTAAGTCAGAGCACACGGTCTCTGCCCAGCCTCTGCATGGCTGTCCTTATGTCAGGTACTGAGTCCTGATCCAAGAAACTGGCCAAGTTATACAACACGGTGGGGTATCTGGGTGGGGTATCTTCCCTCCACGGTAGGCACAAAAGTAAGATCTTGAAAACAAAATCTCAGCCTAGCTGCGACTGGAATTCGGAGACAGCACAAAGTCATAACACATCAAAGGAGCAGTAAGTAAGAGTTATCATCAGTTCCGGAAATAACCAGTCAAAGCAATATAGAAGATACCTTCATAAATCCCTTGGTCGAAATCATTCATTTGGAGGTGACAGGAAGAGTTTGCTGGTCTTGAAATAGGGATTTGATGAGTTAGAGAATGTGCACAGTATATGGCAGGCTATCAAGTGCAGTGTGATTGAGACTTTCAGATCTTGACAAAATGTGAAGTCCAGTAATAACTTTCAATTCAAGCTAGATTAAAGTTCAAGAAGTATTTCATGGAATATGAAATATCAAAAGGCTCTCATGCTTTTAACTGAAAAACATAATTTTAAAGTAGATTACCAACTTAGACCTTAAAAATTAATGTTCTCTCAATATTTATGTCTTTTATAAAGTAGAGAGCAATTGAAGATATATTGTCTTTCTCAAGGGAGGCAGGCTGCATAGTGGTTTAACAGAATGGGCTTTGGAATCAGACGGACCGAAGATAAATTCCCACCTCTGCGATTTAGCTAGTTGTGTGAACTCGCAGCTCTCACTCACTGATAAGCTGTTCAGTGCCTGACAACTGGCAAATTACTGCCTGCTCCAACCATTCTCTTTCCTGAACTCCCAGCCTCTCACTCTCTCATGTATCTCATATGTATGACAGCTCATGATAAATAAAGTTGCCATGTGGAAAACTGAACTCTTGACCCTCACTATTTTCCACCACCCCTCCCAAATTTTCTCATGCTACACTCTTCTCAATTTTTTATTTTAAGTATATTTTTTTCTAGCTATTGAAACCAAAAAGCTTGGCATCATTCTTGATTCATCTTTTCTCACTCTATAAATCCCAATCATCAGCCGATCAAAATGGTTCTACTCTCACAATGTCTACATTCTCACCACTTCCCACCATTTCTACCTCCAGTCTAGGCATCTATCATCTCTCCTTACACTCAAGAAAGCACCCCTTTAGTGGGCACCCTGCTGCTGCTTTTCTCTACCCTCTCACAGCTTAAATATTGCAGAAAGAGTGATTCTTTTAAAAGTTAAGTCAGAGCATGCCCTGAAGATGCTCGAAACTCTTCAATGTCTTCCTTTTCTGATTAAAAATCAGTCTTTTTAGTTTCCTGCATGATCTACCCTGCTCGTTTTAGATCTCTCATCCAGCTGCTTGCATACTGACTTTCATGACATACCTACCATTAACACGTCAAGCCTTTTCCACCAAATGTTCTCTGGACGGGAATGCTTTTCTCTCACAAAGCCTAAGGCCCAGTCTCTCATTTCGTTCAGGTCCTGCTCAGATGTTACCCCAATAACATGGCCTTCTCTAACTTCCACAGACAATACAGTACCACTAGCCCTCTCCCTGTTCATTTTTCTTTACAGAACTTAACACCATCTCACAATTTCGTTCAGGTCCTGCTCAGATGTTACCCCAACAACGTGGCCTTCTCTAACTTCCACAGATAATAACAGTACCACTAGCCCTCTCCCTGTTCATTTTTTCTTTACAGAACTTAACACCATCTCACGTATTATATGTGTTTATTGTGTGTCTTACTCATCTGGAAAGTAAACTTCATGAAAGCAATTTGTTTCTGTTGCTTACTTCCCTTTCTTAATATTGGCAACAACAACAAGTACCCTATAATGTGCACCCAAAATATACTTGTGCTATTCATTTTCCACACTTTGGCCTCAGTTATTTTAAAACCACATTTCTAAGTTTGAAAATGCCTAAGTTTGAAAATCCTCAAGAAAAATAGAAATGCCTAATGTTATTTAAAGGGTTTCTTTAACTTTTCAATTTAAAAATTAAATGTCTTTGTTTCTTCTTGGGAAGGTTGCGGTGGATATTTGCATGCAAACAGAGGCATTATCACATCCCCCAACTACCCGGAGACCTACCCTCCCAACCTCAACTGCTCTTGGCACATCCTGGTTCCCAGCGGCCTGACCATCGCTGTCCATTTTGAGCAGCCCTTCCAGATTGCAAATGGGGACTCCTCTTGTAACGAGGGGGATTACCTGGCGGTAGGTCTTGTTTGCTACTCTTTCTGATTATTTCTCTTCAGACTTCATTCAGAAAACAAAATGATGGTATTTCTCTCCTGGAACATAAGTCAATAAACTTTTGTACTTGATCCTTATTAATATGAAGAAATGTATAGAATTTTAATTTGTATTTCCAGCTAAAAAATGGACCTGACATCTCTTCTCCACCCATGGGACCTCATGGAGGAAATGGTCATTTTTGTGGCAGTCGCCCTTCATCCACTCTGTTCACCTCAGATAATCAAATGTTCGTTCAGTTTATTTCTGATAATAGTAATGGAGGGCAAGGATTTAAAATCAAATATGAGGCACAGAGTTTAGGTAAGTACTTTCACTGAGAATAATGTCTGTAATTTTCCTGTGGTTGTTTGGTCTTCCTTGTTTAAATAGACTTGAGAAAAAATATGCAAAGCTTTCTTTTCTGAAATAAGAGTAATGAGAATAGCTACCTATTATCAAGCACTTACTTTATGCTATATACATTCAATATGTCATCATGACTACTTTTAAAGGAAGGTATCATTGTTCCCATTCTACAGATAAGTAAAAGAAGGCTTAGATTTCAGGCCCCCACCCCCACCCCAAGGCCACATAACAAGAGAATAAAAAAAGTAAAATTCTCCATGAGCATAAATTGAATTGATCTTAATGATCCATGAAATTTCTTAGACTTCTCCGTTATAAAATACCTAACTATAAGTTACATTCACTTACAGAAACATTGTAAAGAATGATAATTACATTGTTTTGTCATCATTTTTATGTTTCTTTTTAAATGAATACATAATCCTCTGATTCTGTTATCCATTTAATTATATATTAAGTACTAATCTTTACTTAATTATATTTGCTTAATTATACTTGATTATAATTGAATTTAATTCTACTGTAACAATTTAATTTTGTGACATTTATTTTTGCATAATGTTTAATTGAATAAATAAGTAAAAAAGCATAACTTCAAATAAGGTCGAATTATCAGTAGAGAAAATGTCTTTGCTTCAAGCTTAGGTAATAGGATTTTAGGATAATTCTATGATCTCAGTCTCAGATTCTTGAATATATTTCAAATACATATTAATCTATGACATTCTAGGCTTTATTACACATTCTCCAAAATATTAGAATTAATGTCAGCATAATTTCTCCATTTTGGGAAAGAAAAATAAGTCTCCACCAACAGATACAGAAAATCATCTAATAGCTCAAGTAGGTTCCGTCACTTCCCAGCACAGTGGCTCTGGCACTTGAAAGGACCCTTTGAAGACACATCTCTGTGACAGTAGCACCATCACACTGTGGGTCAGGCTCCTCCCTTCTGTCTCCATGCTGAGCTTTGCTGCTGAGTCCTGGCTGGGCAGGATTTCACCAGGCCCTGAGACTTGGTAGAGTAACAGTGCGTGTGTTAGAGAGGAGAACTTCAGCCCACACCACAGAATTCTGCCTCTCCATCTATACCCATGCTAGACTTAGTTTTGAATTATATTCCTTAAATCAACATTTAGTGGGAATTTGGATAAACTAAAGGTCTATTTGCAAACACTGTGACTCTTTTATTATTCCTTTGTATACCCTCTATTCATGTAAGAATGGTATGGCTATTACTGTCGCCCCATCTTTCTGACCTTAATATTAGACTTAGCTGTCTTTTTATTTCTATTGCTGGGCACCCCCAACATGTTGATCACTCGTTTCTCCCAACTTTCTAATTCAACCATTTCCCCTAGTTACACAGTCAGCCTTTTACTTCCCCCATCTATCTTTCCACCACACTTAACTTCTACGCTACTACCATTTCTCAGCCTCT
>NW_006292588.1:931556-931806 GCF_000327345.1 Myotis davidii | reverse complement strand
TAAGGCAAAGAAATTTACATCTTCAGAGATGAAGGAGTTCTGGGTTATGACAAAATTCAGGAAACAACCAGATGTGGCTTAATGAGAGGGAAAATAAAAATCAATAGGATTTAGTAGACCTGGTATCTGTGAGGCTAAGGTATTGGACAGGTTCATTTCATTGGTGTGGGTAGTACCCAGGTTAGCCAGTCTATTGCTTGGTTTGTTTGCTAAGAGTGCCCAACAAACCAAGTATTTGTTGATAAAATGA
>NW_006292588.1:927727-930094 GCF_000327345.1 Myotis davidii | reverse complement strand
GTGCTTATTAAATTCCAAGGGGGTAATTTGAGAATGACTTTTAAACTTATAAAACTAACGCAGAATATGGAAGGAATATGAATATTCTTCAGTGTGGTACATGTAAACCTCCACCCCGCCCCCTTTTTTTTTTACCTTTTAACTAAACTGTGTGTCATGGTTAGGAAGAATATTATAGAGTATTCTGAAGTGAAATGACACTTAAATGGACTGTTGCAGTGTCTTCTGCTCCAGAAAAGCTAGCTTAATAATGCCCTTGGAAAAAGTAAGTGAAATCTTTTTCTAGCAAAATATGTCAAAGCAATTGTCTTCATTTAACAGAATTTTCTTTCACTTTAGCTGTACATCCAATTACCTTGAGTTGCGAGATGGAGCTGATTCAAATGCACCAATAATTTCCAAGTTGTGTGGTACCTCTTTGCCCAGAAGTCAGTTGTCCTCGGGAGAGGTGATATATTTGAGATTCCGGACTGACAACAACTCCACTCATGTGGGATTCAAGGCCAAGTATTCTATAGGTAACACTTTTTATATTCAGTAAGAAAGTAGGGATAGAATAAATACATTAAAACAAAACACACACAATTTTAAAAGAAGTCTTTCCGTCTGCCTAATTTTAGTGAAAGAACTAAATAAGGAATATAAATGTTTAAAATTGCAAGTCATTAATTTTTACTTTGATTTCCATTTTAAAACACTTTTATAAATTTGAATATTTTGTATTTTGTCCTAACTTGTTTGTGAAAACACATTAGTCAAATCAAATTATTGTTTCTTCCTATTATTATGAAATATTTATTGTTTTAAATAGCAAAACTCTTTAGTAAATATTAACTATATTTAAAATTGTGATTTTGAACTCCTCATCATTAACAGATAATTGAGTCGATTCCCCCCTAAGCCTCTAGTGCCAAATCAGTCAGTAGACAAAAAGCAAAAAGTTCTTCAGTGTTTTGATTTCCTTACTTAAAAAAATTCACTATAATATGTCCTGGACATTAACCAAACATATTTGATGCATACAACACTTGGAAAGACCAGTTGTAATAACATTTAACCTATACCTTAGCTTGTTTCATAGCTGATCTTGTTTGTATATAATTCAAACATTTAACCTATACCATAGGTTGTTTCATAGCTGATGCAAATTATGTATAACTCAATCTATCACACCTGACTAATGAAAAATAATTGAATAGTAATTTTCAGGCCTTGAGCTACAAGTTACTGCAGTAAACTGTGTATTTGATAGTTAAACTAGAAATGGTCAGCATCACAAAGGAACCACAGCACCCTTCCCAGCTGAAGTTGGACTCAGCCTTCAGAATCTAACACAGGATACTGGGCAGGCTCTGTCAATCTGTCAGTTGGTTCGTGAAATAAAATGTTATTGCAACTGACAGATTTTACATGGCACCCCAAGAATTAAAGAGATATTTTTTTAAAATATATTTTATTGATTTTTTTACAGAGAGGAAGGGAGAGAGATAGAGAGTTAGAAACATCAATGAGAGAGGAACATCGATCAGCTGCCTCCTGCACACTCCCCACTGAGGATGTGCCCACGACCAAGGTACATGCCCTTGACTGGAATCGAACCTGGGACCCTTGAGTCTGCAGGCCGACGCTCTATCCACTGAGCCAAACCGGTTTCGGCGAATTAAAGAGATATTACAGAATATGTCCAAATCTTTCAGTCTTTCATTTCCCATTATTGGATTGAACTTGTGCTTTCATTTCTCTGTACATTAATAATAGATTTCCAATAGTAAGGGAGACTAACCAAGCATTTTCAGAATTTTTGGAACTTCAATTCATGTTCACTTGGCATATAAAAGTTTTCAAATGTGCTGGTGAAATTGTAAAAAATCTATAATAGAATATTGCTCTCTTTTTTTTGCAGCCCGGTGTGGGGGAACATTGACAGGGCAAAGTGGTGTCATCCAAAGCATCGGATATCCAACACTTGCATATTCAGACGATTTATTATGTGAGTGGCATCTCAGGGGTCCCTCGGGACACTATCTCACCATCCATTTTGAAGACTTTAACCTTCAGAATTCCTCTGGCTGTGAAAAAGACTTTGTTGAGATCTGGGAAAACCATACCTCTGGTCAGTAAAATACGCCTGCTATCTTTGGGGGTGTTTATTTTCACATGTATTCACTCAGCCCTCTAAAGATTCCTCACTTCCAAGAAAGGCAAAACTATGTCTGTTCTTGGCAAAGAAGTGCAGCTCAATCAGATGTGGAAAGTGCCAGCCTTTCTCTCCCTCCACGCACCCATAAACAATGGGTGCCCTGAGCCGCACGTGTCATCCTACAGCTCACCCTGGAGACCATGGAGACAGCATATACTTCCAGGGCA
>NW_006292588.1:926928-927626 GCF_000327345.1 Myotis davidii | reverse complement strand
CACAGATTTCTCTCTTACTGCCTCAGGATTCAGACTACGGTTTGAATCCAGTCTGGAAGGTAAGTTCATGGATTTATGTAAATATATATATTATTGAGCACCCACACTGGATAGACATTATGCTAGGCACAGTTATAGCAATTGGACGAAACACCCCACAAAAAACAAAACTAAAATACCTGCCTCCTGTCTTCTTGGACCTTACAGCTTAGTAGAGAGGCAGATGTCAATCAAACACACTGATAATTGAAAACCGCACCTGTGATCAATGCTACAAAAGAAGGGAACTAGAACTAGGAGAGTTATAAGGGGACGGGAGTTGTACTACATTCATTTAAGGAAGTCAGCCCATTAGTCCTACTCAGAATTTGCATTCCAAATTCCCTGACAAACTCAAGTAAAATAAAGATCTTGTCTGGAAAGAAAAAAAAAGAGGATAAGTACTTTAGCCCGCTGATTTTCCTGACTCTAAGATTACTACATTTATTGGTCTTATATTTCTTGGGCCATGGTGATAAAATTCTGTGAACTATCATCCCTGGAAACAAAGGTTAAATATTAATAGGAAATGAATACAAATGTTTTGTCTAAGTCCTTGCATACATATAGTTTTGTCATTGGTGGTCGTTGGTGCCAATGTAATGCCGGCAGGATTCCCCAATTTGGGTGCAGTGAAGAGGAAACTTTATTGAGTGCAC
>NW_006292588.1:917366-925808 GCF_000327345.1 Myotis davidii | reverse complement strand
AAATCACTGATCTATATGCATATTCTGTATGGATTGCAGATTAATATAAGTGTATTTTCCTACCCAACTTGTCCTTTCTTCAGGCTTTGTTATCTCAGTAAATAATAATTCCAAACTCCTGATTGCTCAAGTCAAAAACCTTGATGTCTGTTTTGGATACCTTTCTCTCACACCTTGTTACATCCATAAGCAAGTACCATTGGCTGTATGTTTTTAAAAGATCCAGAATCAAACTACTTTTCATCATATCCATTATTATTACTATCACCACTCACTTAGATTTATTTTAATAACTTCCACCCTATCTCCCTGCATTCTCAACACAGCAGCCAGGGTGATATTACTGCTTTCACAGCACTTCAGACCACCTGATAGTCCACATTTATTTGCTTCCTGCTAACTGTCTGCTCCCCCAACCAGGATACGCGCTCCCTTAGGACACGCATTTGGCCTCCTTCAATGCCCAATGCCCAGTGCCTGGCACATAAAAAGGACAAAAGTTGTTGAATGAATAAATGGAAGTACTATCATAGGTTTAAATGTAAATCATATCATGTTGCTTTCATTGAATCATATCCATTATTATTACTATCACCACTCACTCAGATTCATTTTAATAACTTCCACCCTGTCGCCCTGCATTCTCAACACAGCAGCCAGGGTGATAGGTTTAAATGTAAATCATATCATGTTGTTTCATTGAAAATCTTCTAATGGAAAATCCCAAATCCTTATAATAGACCACTGGCCCTACATTACTTTTGCCCCTTCCTTTCCTACCTCTGCACCTTATCTCACACTCCCTTCCCCTTTTGCTCATTGGCCTCTTTTCAGTTCATTGAATATGCTAAGAACCCCCTCCCGGACCTCCCCCCCCCACACACACACACTCCCAACTCACTTCGCATGCACTACTGCCTTTGTCTAGATGGCTGCCCAGTTCATAGTTGTTGAATGAATAAATGGAAGTACTATCATTATTCATTTTAAAAATAAGCCACTTTTGTTTTCCATTTAATTGTCTCCTGTTGGATAGTGAGTTTCAAAAATATGAAACATCTTTGTATGTATCCACCACTTTTTATTACCCCAAAATGATTACATTCAAACTTAAAATTTTGCCGAGTTCTGCTATCTGAAAAAAAGTACCATATTTCATAAATTCATTTGTATACTAATTTTAATCTATTTTTTTCTGATTGCAAATGCAATGGATGCTTATTGACCAAAATTAGGAGAGTTCAGAAAAATAAAAAATATAAAATACTTGGAATTCTACACACTCATTAAAATTTTGACGTGTATGCTGGTGGTTTTTCCTTTGAAATGGTTTTCATAGTTGAGATCAAATTGAATATAATGATTATTAAGAACCTTACCAACAGAATATCCACATGCCCTGCAGGAAAGATAATATGAATAATTCTAGCTTTAGAACTCAAATAATTACAATAAAATTCACAGTGATAGCCACAAATTCTGAATTATGTTTTGTCATTTCCCCATCTCTGAATCATATATGCCAAAGGCATCCACTCTCAACTCTGTTGTCTACTTCTTGAGGAATTTCTGTCATTATTTAAAAATAATATTCCTATTTTGCTACTTCTTTATTTTGGAGTCTTATACATTATCTCTTTAAGCCCAGCTATGGACAATGAGATTTAGCTCTCTTCACAAACCAGCCCCTACCACCACCACAAATGCACACAGTGGTGTGCACATTTCACATACTCCCCCAACTTCCTCCAAAAATACTTAGATCACAGATTTTGTTTAAATTGTTATTTAATATTTACATTATTATGATTATGTAAACACCGTTAGCAATGAAGCTAGGTAGTGTACTATGATAGCGTTTGCTTTTGTTTTTTTGTAATAATACTAGTAGTGCCCTTTGTACATTTTCTTGGTTTTCTATGTATCTATCACTAATTCATTCACACACTTTCCACTCCAGACATATGTCCCCACCTTATATAATGAAGTAAGCAATATCCTAGCAATAGTTCTCCGTGAGCCTTGTTCTGCTAGCCTGATGCCGGCTGTCATGTTGGGATTTCCCTTCACCAAATGTCCAAGTCCCTTCTTTCTCTTCTGGCTGGAGGCCTGGCTGTATGACATGTGCATTTCCCTTTTCTGGTTAAGTTTCTCTGTTTAGTGAGGCATATGCTCTTGCAGCTTCTTAAGGAAGTGGAGATGAGTGACAAAGTTTTAAGAATGTGTATACCTAGAATTGTACTTACTTTATCCTTAGTCTTTCAACGTATTACATATTTAAAAATATCACATGTGTTCAATATATTAATATATGAATATATTAATCATAATTTTGAAGTATTTTCCTCTTTTTGTGGCCAATTTCCTTTAAGTTCCGGTTTCCTATTTACATATATTTGTCTCTGCCTTTGCCATGTTTCCCTAAGTGTCTGGTAACCTTGGCTGTTCATTTCTATTTAATAATGAAGTACTAAACGCCTAATGGGAAGCTCTGTGTGCATGACTGGGGTTGTACATTTGTGTGCTTCATGGGTGGTGACAAGTGGGGAGATGACTATTTAATTTGAGAAAACTACAGATGTCATATCTATAGGTCATTTCTCCTGGAGAGGTTAAAACTCCAACAAAGAAACACCTTCAGAATTAATTTCTGAATTTTTCATCTGATGTCCACATTCCTTTCCTTTGCGATATATTTTTATAGATTCGAGGTTTGTTTTGTTTGTTCTTCACTCTACTGCAAACAAGGGGATTGGGCTGCCCTTTGCTCACCCTTTATTTATTTGAGAATTTCTCAGAGAGAAAGGAAAAAAAAAAGGAAGGAAGGAAGAAAAGGGGAGGGTGAGAGGGGCGAGAGAGAGAGGAAGAAAAGAAAGGAGCTAAATTTAATAATCAATTATAGTAAATAAAAAAGCTTATATTTTTGTGATGGAGTACATTCTCTTTCTCCATAGCTCTTAGTGTCATTTTCTGGCACGTTATGTTTAATTGTGAGCCATTCAAATCCTTTCTAAAAAAAAAAAGAAAAAAAAAAGGAATGTCAAACAATCACTCATTCAATTATTGTGTAGTTACTTCTTGACCGTCTTTGAACTGTAAAAACCAAGAATGCTAAATCATACTTTGCCAATTATTATAAATATGTGCATAACTAGAGTTATTGTTTAATATGTTGGAGTCACCGTTACTCTAATCAACTTTTTAAAATTCGAATTGTTAAGAGAATTGAAGCTTGAATCCATTAGTAATTAGGAAAGAACAATTGATAATGAGATTGACGTTTTAAATTACTTTTCAAGGCATTTAAAATATTTGATTTCATTCTTTACATCATCAGAGACAAACATTTCAGCCTTCATCCTCAATATCAAAGGTCCTGATGCATTGTTATGAAAAACTGCCCAGCAGTAAACTCTGTGAGCTGAGATGTAAGCACGTTGGCATATTACTTTACATTTAGAGCACAGTTTCCTGTTGCAAAGAGTACAACAGTTTTTCATTTGTCACCACATGGCAGGAGGGCATTGCTGCTGTATTTTCATTTAGTGAAATGACCCTGAGGCCACAAAATGTGCTCTGGGTAACACAGTGGTTTGTGGCACTGGGCTAGGAGCCCGAATTGTTAATTCATTTTAGCACAGTTTCCTTAGAAGGAAGTGTTTCTGGGCTGGAAATATAACCTCCTAAAAAGCACTCAGTAAGATGGACTGTGTGTCTAAAGGTTAAACTGTTTTTCTAACAGGTGTTCAATGGCATTAGAAGTAACTCACCCGTGCTCGGGAAGCTGTGTAGCAGTGTGAATATAAGTGATGAGATCAAATCTTCAGGAAATACAATGAAAGTCATTTATTTCACTGATGGGTCCAGGCCATATGGAGGCTTCAGTGCTTCCTACACATCCAGTGAAGATGCAGGTAATACAGGGTGTTCTAAATACATATGCGTGCAGATGTCCTCGCAGCTACTGCCCACAGCAGCAGAGCCATCTACTTCAACCTCAGTGATTAAAGTTACAGCAAGGATCTTCTACGTAGACAGACATGCATAACCAGATAGAAAACCCATGATGGATAAAAATTTAAAAAATAAAAATTCCTTTGGTTTTGGAAAGAAGACTGCCATTGTGGATTAAAACTTTAAAAAATGCTGTTAGAAGAGGTGCTAGCTCAATTCCATGATTATAGCTGGTTTTCAGTCCTGCAGTCCTCTGTCATTCTTTTGTGCTAGGAGACCATCTTCCTCTTAGATAGAAGGTAATTCCCTTCCAGAAAGTATCTACATTAGTTTAAGACAGAGATAGTTTACTGTTTCTTAGTAATCCATCCTTATACACATTTCCAGCGTAAATGAATGAGGAGTTCACATTTGACGCAGAGTATTTGAAAATTAAGCAGGAAATGGCCTTTCCATTCTAAATATCCTCCTACTCTCTGGATTTATGTTATTATCTAAGACGTTTTAAATTTAGAAAAATTTGAACTACATATTAAAAGACTTTAAGTTATTGATATATGAAGTCTTTATTTCCTATTTAAAGGATCAATTTATTGGCACTATAATGTTATATGATCTGTTGATCCAATTAAATTTATTGGATCAAGTGGAGAATTGAGAAGCCATTGAGACCATGACCACGGTTATATTTCAGTATTCCTCTAAATTAAATATTAATGAGCAGTAGGCCCAAAATGAGAAGATATTGATGCAGAGCCAAACCCTACCCACTTATTCAACTACAGGAAAAAAAAGAAACTGCTCATTTTTGCAATCATTTTGTTCTAAACCCACAGAAAGTTCTCCCATAGTTTGCATGCATGAGCCAGCTGTTTACCCACAGACTTCACTTCACCTAGAAAAGAAAAATAAAAGTAAAAAATGTTGCTGCTGTTATGTTACTGATTGCTCCTATATTGTTTGTGTCTTCTGTTATGGAATGAGTTTTACTATTTTCTCTGTTGCCTTTTGTGTCTTCAGTGTGTGGTGGGGCCCTTACCAGTTCCCCGGAAGGAAACTTTACTTCTCCTGGCTATAATGGAGTCAGCAATTACTCAAGAAACCTAAACTGTGAATGGACTCTCAGCAATCCGAATCAGGGAAATTCATCCATTTACATTCACTTTGAGGATTTTTACCTAGAAAGTCACCAAGACTGTCAGTTTGATGTCCTAGAGTTCCGAGTGGGTGAGTCCAATTGGATCATGATCTATTTATCTACAGTATTCTTCTTATGCCTGGAGATCACCCAGGATGAGAAGAACCAGATGGCTATAATATATGCACATAGGGTCCAAGAGAATGTTGGTCAGAAAAGAGTCAAGTTTGTCTTTGATTTCAGGATAGAAAAGGATTGAGGTGTACTTGGTAAACCATAATTCTCTTAAGGATGTTTAAATATCTTCATTCATGAAAGATGAATACATTTTAGTTCTTTCCCATAGTCAAGGCATACATTATCCATTGATATTCTTTTCTGGGTTAAAAAACAAAGAAACAAACAAACAACAAATAGAGAAGGAAAGTAACATTGTAGACCTATTTTGTCCAAGGTTCACCAAGTTCCATGTTATTGCAAAATGTAAAGAAAAATAGGCTGAAAGCAGCAAGAACTAATGTAGTTTGCTGTTGGCAATGTTCTGGGGCAACTTTAGGAATCAATGGTGGGTTTAAGAACATGGAAGATAGCATTTCTAGAAGGAGAATTAGATAAAGTCTATGGTCATAGACCAACTACCTCAGCAGGAGAACCATCTGGGCTCCCCAAGATAGACAAATCTAGAGGAGACTTATGAGAGAAATGGATGTTTTAGTTTGAGAAAGTTGTCCATGTAATTCTGGTAAACCCTCACCACTGCCACCTAGTTCCAAGCCACTGGCTCATAGAATCAAATAAAGCAGTTAAATGCAATCCTTCTACTCCCCCAGTTTACAGACAGTGAAAATACTATCTTTTGTTGACTTATAAGATCAGTGATGTTGTTTGACTCAAAAAACAGAGAGCTCAGATCAGTGTGAGTGCTGCAGGTGCACTATAAATGTTAATTACATTACTGTGAAAAGTAATCTTCATAAAATATTCAGCTACAATGTGATAGTTCTTGGTCTGAGTACTACCTTTTATTTTAGTTTATTAAATTTAGTGAAGAAATCATCGAAATATTAGGCACTTACCTTATTTATTTATTTATTTATTTATTTATTTATTTTAAGGATATAGGTGACTTTAGTAACACTGTCAAGCAACATGACCTAATTGACATTTTATAGAATGCTTCACCAAATCACAACCAAATACACATTCTTCTCAAGGGCACATGAAACATTTACCACATTGATTTCTAGATTTAGTATAATCCCAATCAAAATCTCAGGCAATTTGGTATATCTACAAACTAATTCAAATACAACGAGAATAGCCAAAACAACTTTTAAAGAGCACAAAATTAGAGAACATATACTAATTTATTTCAAAACTTACTGTAAATCTATAGGAATAAAAACAGTAAAGCTATGTTGTGAAAACAATATAGTATTGGAAAAAGTCTAGATATACAGTTCAATGTAACAGAACAGCCTACAAAAATAAGGACATTTGAATTTGGACAAAAGCACAAAGGCAATTCAATGGGGGAAAACCCCCTTTTCTAATAATGTGCTAGAGCAAATAGAGCTCTATATGCAGAAAGAGAAAGAGAGAGAACTTCAACCCATACCTCAAATTATATACAACACTTAAAATGTATTATAAATTGAAATTTAAATCTAAAACTACAAAACTTCCAGAAGAAAAATTCTTTGTAATCTTGGTTAGGCAATGTGTTCTTAATTACAACACTAAAATCATTTTTAAAAATGGTAAATTGGACTTCATCAAAACCAAAACTTTTGCTCTGTGAATTACACTAAGAGAATGAAAGGACCAGGCGGCAAGTTCCGAAGGACTTCCTTCCATGCTCAGGCCTCACCAAGCTTTTATTGATTCTGGGATGCACCCATAGCATAGCCCTTAGGCAGGTGACCCCTGGCAACAGGCAGACTAGCCCATCAGCAAGGATTTACATAATAATAAATGGGGGAGTAGCTTCAGCTACCACTGTCTGGACAAACAGAGGTGGCGCCTAGCTCCAGTGAATTACACTAAGAGAATGAAAGAATAAGGAGAAGATATTTGATAATTATATCGAACTCAATAAGAAAACAAATAAAACACTGGGTGAAATAATTGAATTGATATTTTTATCAAAAAAGAAATACAAACAGCAAAGGGAAAAAAGCTCAACCTCATTAGTCATTAGATAAATTCTAATTAAAATCACAATAAGACATTAGAAAGTTAAAATTTAAAAACACACACATACCAACAATACCAAATGCTAGTGAGAACACAGAGCAACCTGAATATTCATACATTGCCGATAATAATGAAACGGTGCATCCACTTTAGAAAGCATTTCCTATAAAATCAAAAATACATTACTATATAACACAGTGATCACACTTCTAGGTATTTAGCCAAGAGAAATTTAAACTGTGTTCACATCAGAACTTTATACAAAAGCTAATAGCAAATTTAAAAACTTCATATTTTCCTGATGCCTCAACATCCTCACAAACAGGCTGTGAGCAGCCCGCCTGGGTGACCAGGTGAACCAGGGTGATAAGGCTGGTCCCTGCCACAAGCTCCCCTTCTTGCCCTCCCCTGACTGGCCTGGTGACATTCAAATGCACCAGGGGAATCCCTCACACCTTTTGGTGCATTCTCCACCCTGACCCCCAATAAAGGCACTTACTCAGGGGTCTTCACTCTCTCTGGGCTCCCCACCTGCTTGTTGAGCCAGCTCCCTGGCGCTTCTCTCAAAAGACCCCCTGCCTGCCTCGTCTAGGACCATGTCTATGCAGTCTCCACTTCCTGTCCTTGGTTGTCAGGTTCTCTCCAGCCAGTCTTCAGTTGACTATTCAGGATGGTTTTTCTGTATTTTAGTTGTAATTCCAGTTTGGTCCTGGGAGAGTGTCAGTGTAGCTTCCACTTTACCGGCTGCCATTTTGGAACTCTATCACTTTTATCTTGATAATGTATTTTGTCTCTGTTGTTTTATATTTCTTACTCCCTAAAAAAGAGGGATCCTTGACTTCATGGAGAAAAAAATGAAAGCAGTAAAACGTTCCATCTAGTTCCATCTCTGTTTAGATATGCTAAAATAATTATGAAAATATAAATTAGATTAAAATGGCATCTATATTAGAGAAAGATCTACACTAATAAAAGAGAAAAATGGTAATTGGCATACGACGCTACCCTTTTCATTGGCTAATCAGGGCTATATGCAAATTAACTGCCAACTAAGATTGGCAGTTAACTGCCAACAAGATGGCGGTTAATTTGCATATGTAGGCACAATGCAGGGAGGCGAAAGGGAAAGCAGGAAGAAGCCCCCTGCCACTGAC